>NW_028247711.1:0-155000 GCF_964263255.1 Lissotriton vulgaris | reverse complement strand
GGCACAGCAGCGCTTACAGAAGCATAACATGGCTCCACACCCGAAACTCACCGGAGAAATGCATGCAGGGATTTGGTGTCCTACAGCATCGAACTGCAGCTGCAAGCAATAACGTTTGGGGCATGCTGCACTCCAGCCAATGGGAGCGCCGTGGAACGAATAAAGGAGGGAGGTAGTGTAATTTGGTGAAAATAGGCATCTGAGGAAGGCGGAGACGCCGAATTGCATAATGCCGATCACCGTGAATAAAGGGTTGCCAAGAGAATCCCCGCTGTGTCCTCTGATCTTTTCTATGAAGGGATTTTGTCTGCATACATTCACTCGCTGGCCAGTAGCGTGTGTACAGAGGACCCGCCTTTTCAAGTGGCCTGCAGAAATATTGGCAACGTGGCTTTTCTAAGGTATTGGACTTTGCAGGCTCACCTCAAAAACGGACCAAACAAGAGGCTGCTGCGGCCAGCAGTCCGTCACTGCACGGGGACACAGGATCACTGTACCTGTTTGTCACGGCCCGGTTTGGACTTTGTGCTTGGGGTTGAGGCGTTGGGGACTTGAGGCAGCCACGAACACTGTTATTACAAGTTACATTTGGCACAAATTAGCCTTCTCCTTCCTTTACTGGGCACAGCAGCGCTTACAGAAGCATAACATGGCTCCACACCCGAAACTCACCGGAGAAATGCATGCAGGGATTTGGTGTCCTACAGCATCGAACTGCAGCTGCAAGCAATAACGTTTGGGGCATGCTGCACTCCAGCCAATGGGAGCGCCGTGGAACGAATAAAGGAGGGAGGTAGTGTAATTTGGTGAAAATAGGCATCTGAGGAAGGCGGAGACGCCGAAATGCATAATGCCGATCACCGTGAATAAAGGGTTGCCAAGAGAATCCCCGCTGTGTCCTCTGATCTTTTCTATGAAGGGATTTTGTCTGCATACATTCACGCGCTGGCCAGTAGCGTGTGTACAGAGGACCCGCCTTTTCAAGTGGCCTGCAGAAATATTGGCAACGTGGCTTTTCTAAGGTATTGGACTTTGCAGGCTCACCTCAAAAACGGACCAAACAAGAGGCTGCTGCGGCCAGCAGTCCGTCACTGCACGGGGACACAGGATCACTGTACCTGTTTGTCACGGCCCGGTTTGGACTTTGTGCTTGGGGTTGAGGCGTTGGGGACTTGAGGCAGCAACGAACACTGTTATTACAAGTTACATTTGGCATCAATTAGCCTTCTCCTTCCTTTACTGGGCACAGCAGCGCTTACAGAAGCATAACATGGCTCCACACCCGAAACTCACCGGAGAAATGCATGCAGGGATTTGGTGTCCTACAGCATCGAACTGCAGCTGCAAGCAATAACGTTTGGGGCATGCTGCACTCCAGCCAATGGGAGCGCCGTGGAACGAATAAAGGAGGGAGGTAGTGTAATTTGGTGAAAATAGGCATCTGAGGAAGGCGGAGACGCCGAAATGCATAATGCCGATCACCGTGAATAAAGGGTTGCCAAGAGAATCCCCGCTGTGTCCTCTGATCTTTTCTATGAAGGGATTTTGTCTGCATACATTCACGCGCTGGCCAGTAGCGTGTGTACAGAGGACCCGCCTTTTCAAGTGGCCTGCAGAAATATTGGCAACGTGGCTTTTCTAAGGAATTGGACTTTGCAGGCTCACCTCAAAAACGGACCAAACAAGAGGCTGCTGCGGCCAGCAGTCCGTCACTGCACGGGGACACAGGATCACTGTACCTGTTTGTCATGGCCCGGTTTGGACTTTGTGCTTGGGGTTGAGGCGTTGGGGACTTGAGGCAGCCACGAACACTGTTATTACAAGTTACATTTGGCATCAATTAGCCATCTCCTTCCTTTACTGGGCACAGCAGCGCTTACAGAAGCATAACATGGCTCCACACCCGAAACTCACCGGAGAAATGCATGCAGGGATTTGGTGTCCTACAGCATCGAACTGCAGCTGCAAGCAATAACGTTTGGGGCATGCTGCACTCCAGCCAATGGGAGCGCCGTGGAACGAATAAAGGAGGGAGGTAGTGTAATTTGGTGAAAATAGGCATCTGAGGAAGGCGGAGACGCCGAAATGCATAATGCCGATCACCGTGAATAAAGGGTTGCCAAGAGAATCCCCGCTGTGTCCTCTGATCTTTTCTATGAAGGGATTTTGTCTGCATTTATATATATATATATATATATATATATATATATATTCACTGAAAAAACCATGGGTTATAGACCATATTATGGGGGTCATTAGGATGGCGGACGGAAGTGTCTCCGCAGACCCAGAGTATGCGGGACAAGCCTATTTTCCGTGCGCCCGTCGCGGATACTCCGTCCACCAAATCAGGATACGAAATACGTGCCAAAATCCGTCCGCGGCGGTAGAACACGGTCCGCCGCACCACCACACCCAACCACGCGGCGGACGTAACCTTTCCAGAGACTCCGCCGTACGGACTGACGACTAGGACCGTCCTCCAAATCAAGATGGCGGAAAACACACATAAAAGCGCGGCGGAAAAACAACCTGCCTGAACACGGCGGATGCTCCACAGCGACCATACCCACCACGAGCCGCACGCCGACATGGACCCTGCACTACAGGCTTACCCGATACTCTACGCGATCCAGTACGTCCTCGTCTTGGCCCACCATCGACGACGACGCAGGTAGGCAACTAAGCATTCGCTGTCTGGAGAGGAGTACCGGCAAGGGCGGTGACGTAGGGAGGGGGGAGTGACATGTCCCGAAATGCACATATGCCTGTGTACGGCAACGCCTCCAAGGGCCGTGACCCAGGTAGGGGAGAGTGACACGTAGCAGAACCCACCGCCCCCAAGAAAATACCAATCCACACCAGCATCACACACGCAAGAATTACTCTGACAAACCACGACACATTAATCCCAATTTTATTAACGCAGATTCGGAGCAAAGTCACAGTCTAGGATGGAGCATGGCCATAGTGGACACCAGAGCACGAACATCAGAGGCAGTACATCAATATCAGAACATCAACAGGGCAGCAACAGGGCAGTGTGGAGACCAGAGCAGGTACATCAGATGCAGTACATCAGTATCAGAACAGCAACATGGCAGCAACAGGGCAGTGTGGACACCAGAGCAGGTACATCAGAGGCAGTACATGAGAGGGGCTAAGTGCACCAACAGTCCATGGCAAGGCACAGGTCCATCAGAGGCAGTACATGAGAGGGGCTAAGTGCACCAACTGTCCATTGCACTGAAAACGTCCATCAGAGGCAGCACATGAGAGGGCACAATGCAGTATCAGAACAGCAACAGGGCAGTGTGGACACCAGAGCAGGTACATCAGATGCAGTACATCAGTATCAGAACAGCAACAGGGCAGCAACAGGGCAGTGTGGACACCAGAGAAGGTACATCAGATGCAGTACATCAGTATCAGAACAGCAACAGGGCAGTGTGGACACCAGAGCAGGTACATCAGATGCAGTACATCAGTATCAGAACAGCAACAGGGCAGCAACAGGGCAGTGTGGACACCAGAGCAGGTACATCAGAGGCAGTACATGAGAGGGGCTAAGTGCACCAACAGTCCATGGCAAGGCACAGGTCCATCAGAGGCAGTACATGAGAGGGGCGAAGTGCACCAACTGTCCATTGCACTGAAAACGTCCATCAGAGGCAGCACATGAGAGGGCACAATGCAGCATCAGAACAGCAACAGGGCAGCAACAGGGCAGTGTGGACACCAGAGCAGGTACATCAGATGCAGTACATCACTATGAGGATAGCAACAGGGCAGTGTGGACACCAGAGCAGGTACATCAGAGGCAGTACATCAGTATCAGAACAGCAACAGGGCAGCAGCAGGGCAGTGTGGACACCAGAGCAGGTACATCAGATGCAGTACATCACTATGAGGATAGCAGCAGGGCAGTGTGGACACCAGAGCAGATACATCAGATGCAGTACATCACTATGAGGATAGCAACAGGGCAGTGTGGACACCAGAGCAGGTACATCAGAGGCAGGACATCAGAGGGCACACTACAGCAACTTACAGCACACTATCAGGTGGATTGCGTGACGTACCCGCATCGGACACACTGACAGCACCAGAAACCGGAGTGTGACACACAGCCACAGATGTAGTGACTGACACGTGAGCCACAGACCCAGATACACTGCCAGCACCTGATACATGAGTGTGAGACACAGCCACAGACCGAGTGACTGACACATGGCCCATAGACCCAGATACATTGCCAGCACCTGATACAGGAGTGTGAGACACAGCCACAGCCCGAGTGACTGACACATGGCCCATAGACCCAGATACATTGCCAGCACCTGATACAGGAGTGTGAGACACAGCCACAGCCCGAGTGACTGACACATGGCCCATAGACCCAGATACACTGCCAGCACCTGATACAGGAGTGTGAGACACAGCCACAGCCCGAGTGACTGACACATGGCCCATAGACCCAGATACATTGCCAGCACCTGATACAGGAGTGTGAGACACAGCCATAGGCCGAGTGACTGACACATGGCCCATAGACCCAGATACACTGCCAGCACCTGATACAGGATATGTCTCGACTGATACCCTGCCACTAACAGACACATGCGAGTCAACTGCACCAGCGCCACTGTGACCACTGAAATGATGAGCCACAGGGCTGTATGGTCCAGGAGGCAGGGTGGCTCTGGGAGCGGGGGATAGTTGCAATTGGCCGACATCGGATTGGGCATGTGTCAATGCTGTGTGTCTACGCTTTTTTTGGACATGTGCCTGCACCCTGGACAGGACAGGACTCACAAGTCGACTGGACTGAGAAGCAATTTCACCCACCATGGGAGGTGCATGTGCTGGGGGGGGAATGGTCTCTGGGGACGTGCTGGAGCCTGCTTGTCGTTTGCTGTGTGGCTGCCTTGTGGCCTCTGCAACATGTGTCATGGGGGATGCCACTACAGGGTCCAGCTGCATCCGTCCCTGATGGGCCATGATGGGAGTGGAGGTAAGGGGTGACTCCACTGCGGAGTCTTCTGTATTCCGTTTCCCAGAAAACAGCTGTCTCAGTGCAACAATGGGTGCCCCTGACAGCGCCACTGTTCATGGGCAAGTCCTTGGGCCTTGGATGTTCCATTTCCGTAGGAGTACTGTAGTCTGCGGACTTGCCCTGTTCCCTTAATGGTGCCCTCTTCCAGGCAGCAGACTTGTCGTCTGTGGTGTACATATCCCCAGGACACCCCTTCTGCCCGTGTGTGTCCCTGCCCCTGGGACTGTCCGTGCTCCTCTTAGGTGCGTTTGTCTTGTGACTGTCCTTGTCCCTGCCCTTGGGAGTGCCTACATCCTTCCTGCTTTCCCTGCCTTTGGGAGTGGCACCTTCCTTCGTAGTCTCCCTGCCCTTGGGAGTGCCTACATCCTTCCTGCTTTCCCTGCCCTTGGGAGTGGCCCCTTTTTCGTAGTCTCCCTGCCCTTCGGAGTGCCTACATCCTTCCTGCTTTCCCTGCCCTTGGGAGTGGCACCTTCCTTCGTAGTCTCCCTGCCCTTGGGAGTGCCTACATCCTTCCTGCTTTCCCTGCCCTTGGGAGTGGCACCTTCCTTCGTAGTCTCCCTGCCCTTGGGAGTGCCTACATCCTTCCTGCTTTCCCTGCCCTTGGGAGTGGCACCTTCCTTCGTAGTCTCCCTGCCCTTGGGAGTGCCTGCATCCTTCCTGCTTTCCCTGCCCTTGGGAGTGGCACCTTCCTTCGTAGTGTCCCTGGCACTGGGAGTATGCGAGCCCTCAAGAGATGTATTCGTCTTCTCACTGTCCTCGTACAGGGTAGTGTCAATGGAAGCGGGAGAGAGTCTTGGCCTGGTAGTACCTTGTGTGTGGGATGGCTGTGCAGCATGTGTAGCCATTACACCCAACCCCTCTTTTGCTTCACGTGTGTGTACTCCACTATATCCAACGTTGTCCTTGTGAACAGATTTACCTGACCTAGGGGATGGGGTCTGAGGCCTCCGTGCCTTGACGTGCTGGCTGACGCTGCTTCTAGTGCAATAACCTGTATTAGAGTCCAGGTCAGAAAATTCACTCCCCCCTGACACATCCAGAGTTGTAGATGGTGGAACAGAAGTACCACCCACTCCATGCGACTGTGCAATGGCAGACGACACACTGTTAGACAATGACTGCAGTGTCCTGTGTACACCAGCCAGATCACCATGCATACCTTCCATGAATGCCACCACCTGCCCCAACTTCCTATCGTGGTCTTGGAAAGCATTAATCATATTGGTCTGCCCCACACACAGCTGTCGCAGCAGATCAACAGCCTCAGCACAAAGTGCATTTTGGCTCACCGAGGCTGGGGCAGCGGTGCCGACACCGAACGCCACTCTGCTCCCCCTACTCCTGCTTGCACGAACAGTACATGGTGCAGTTGGCGGCAGGGTGGGCCCTGTGTGCTGTGTCCCGACCGAAGGTGTTGGTTGCCCACTCCCAGTCTGTGACAACAGTGCTGACTCACCAACACTGTCGGAAGATGATGACGATGTTGTCTCCACATGCGAGTCCTCCGGGACGGTCCTGTCCCCCTCTCCGGCGCTGGCCCCTTCGTGTCAGTCTGCGTGTGCACGACGTCTGATCCGGATGCATTGCCTTCTGTCATCTCCGCCGTCTGAGGCTGAGTGCCCTCTGCCAAAGCTGAAATGCACAGGAAATGGGTGTAAGTAATGGGCACACACACGTACAGTACTGCTGCGGAATCCCTACAGCCACTGATGACAATGTCCATCGATCCCCCAACCTGCACACGGCCCACCCCAGCCAGTCATCCTCACAGGAATTCTGTGGCGTTGGCCGTAATACATGTACAGCATGCACACTGGGCATGAGGAACTACATCAGCACACAAGTGTTGCCAAGGGGTGACGGAGCACTACAGCATGTGCATGACAACTGAACAGCTTAGCAGGTGGCGTCTCAACATGCCGCACCTGCAACTGAAAATTTAACTGTGGCAATGTCACCAACATGCCATTGGAAAGAGACTCACGATCGACGGAAGACCCTAATGTGTGTGGGCAACCATACATGCATTGCACTCACAAGCAACATACACTGACAGTATGCTTACCGCCACGTTGCTGTTCATCCACACGCAACCGCTCGGACAGGTCAGGATGCGTCACAGCTATGATACGGTGCATGAGAGGGGTCATTGAGCGTCGGGCCAGACGTGCCGTCCTTGGAATCAGCCCTAGTGTCACTTCCGCTACATTCTTGCTCAGTCTGGAAATGTCATCCCAGCGTTTGTGGCAGTGTGTATGTCGTCTATTGGACACCCCCGCTGCTCGTACTTCACGTGCAATGCTCCTCCACACGTCCTTGCGAAGGTGCAGCTTCACCTACCATGATGGGAGACAAAAGGGTGGAAGTCAGGGGACAGTTGGCCAGTCACACAGATAGGAGCAACACATTACTCTCAGCAGCCATGCACATATCGATTCTTTAGTTGTTCACACATCACACCGCCAAGTTTCCAGAGCCCAGGTGCCATATGACACCTCATGCACTACAACTCATCCCCCACAGCACTTACCGCCTTTCCGGGTGCGCCGTACAGGCGTCCGTAGTTGCATAGCACAGCGTCCACGAGGACATCCAGCTCCGCGGCGGTGAAGGGACGAGACCGGACCTCTTTGACTCCCGACATGGCAAGGTCACGGAGTATGGCACTAGAGCGGCAGTCGGTTGTCAGCTCTGCAGCAGCAGGTGGAGGTGATGGTCACAGGCAGCAGTCTGTGGTCAGCTCCGCAGCAGCAGGTGGAGGTGATGGTCACAGGCAGCAGCAGGTGGTCAGCTCCGCAGCAGCAGGTGGAGGTGATGGTCACAGGCAGCAGTCGGTGGTCAGCTCCGCAGCAGCAGGTGGAGGTGATGGTCACAGGCAGCAGTCGGTGGTCAGCTCCGCAGCAGCAGGTGGAGGTGATGGTCACAGGCAGCAGTCGGTGGTCAGCTCCGCAGCAGCAGGTGGAGGTGATGGTCACAGGCAGCAGTCGGTGGTCATCGTAGAAAGTATGCTTTTGAACATCACACATATATAGGGCCCAGTGGCCATGTCAGTGGCATACGGCGCCAGCCATTTGTCCGCCGTGAGAGCGTGTTTGGAATTGGGCCAATGATTGGCCCTGGTGTTGCGGTGAACAGCATACGGTACTTGCAATTGGCCAACCGTGGCCCATGTCCACACCTCCCATTGTCTGCACGTGCACAGACCGTCACGCTCACACACCGGCAAGTGCACGTGCTAGACACCGGGACGGATGCATCATTTGCAACAAAGTTGTAACAGTGGCGCCACCATGGCGGGGCACGTATTTGGCGGGGGAGGTGGAGGCCAAAACATCCATAAGCTGATGTCCATGCACATGGCAGTTCATGACCCCCCTTACAGTGACATTGCATCGACCAGCCTACACCGGCCGGCCTAGCTCTACCCACTACCGCCGTGCCAGGCCCAGCCCATGACCGCCGTTCCGGCCATGCCAACTACCGCCGCTTCCGGCCCCCTCCACTACCGCCGTGCCAGGCCCAGCCCATGACCGCCATGCCAACTACCGCCGCTTCCGGCCCCCTCCACTACCGCCGTGCCCTGGCGGCCCTGGCACGGCGGTCATGGGCTGGGCCTGGCACGGCAGAAGTGGAGGGGGCCTGAAGCGGCGGTAGTTGGCATGGCGGTCATGGGCTGGGCCTGGCACGGCGGTAGTGGAGGGGGCCTGAAGCGGCGGTAGTTGGCATGGCGGTCATGGGCTGGGCCTGGCACGGCGGTAGTGGAGGGGGCCTGAAGCAGCGGTAGTTGGCATGGCGGTCATGGGCTGGGCCTGGCACGGCGGTAGTGGAGGGGGCCTGAAGCGGCGGTAGTTGGCATGGCGGTCATGGGCTGGGCCTGGCACGGCGGTAGTGGAGGGGGCCGGAAGCGGCGGTAGTTTGCATGGCCGGAACGGCAGTCATGGGCTGGGCCTGGCACGGCGGTAGTGGAGGGGGCCGGAAGCGGCGGTAGTTGGCATGGCCGGAACGGCGGTCATGGGCTGGGCCTGGCACGGCGGTAGTGGGTAGAGCTGGGCCGGCCGGTGTAGGCTGGCTGATGCAATGTCACTGTAAGGGGGGTCATGAACTGCCATGTGCATGGACATCAGCTTATGGATGTTTTGGCCTCCACCTCCCCCGCCGAATACGTGCCCCGCCATGGTGGCGCCACTGTTACAACTTTGTTGCAAATGATGCATCCGTCCCGGTGTCTAGCACGTGCACTTGCCGGTGTGTGAGCGTGACGGTGTGTGCACGTGCAGACAATGGGAATGTTGAACGCGGGCCGCGTATGGCCAGACGTCAACAGCGGAAGCAGTGCACCGCCATGGCAGCGTCAATGAGTGCATGTCTGCTGACGATGCACCTTGTTTCATTGTCTGCAGCTGCATGATGAGGGTTGTGTGCGTGATTGCGTGACTCCACACTTCATGCTCTATCCCATGTTTTTCCATACCATGCCCATCGGTGTGCCAATAATGACCGTCACGTTTGGGTCATGTCACATGTCTTGTTGGCAGTGATGTTGAGGTGAGACAGAGTGCATTGGACATGTTGCAACACATCATGTAGCTGGTGGGTGCACATTGCTACGTCAGTCCATGTTGTTGTGACAATCAGAGGTGTCACACATATGCAAATAGTACACTGCCTATTACATGTTGTATAGAGTGCGGTGACATGTGAGTGAGTTGCACAGATATGCGTTGTATGTGAATTGACTACCATTCCATTTACTCCCACACAGGAGGGCTCAAAATGTCCATCGCCCATACACTGTGCTGGAGGATATGGTGGACGAGGAGGTGATCCGGAAATTCAGGCTTGATCGACGTCGATTGCTGGAGCGTGTGAACAAGTTGTCTCCTCACCTGCAGCCGCGGAGAACTTATCCAGGCTCAATCTCACTCACCCAAAAGGTGATGGCGGCACTCCATTTCTTTGCAACAGGCACATTCCAGTACACTATAGGACATGCCGGGGAAAGTCACAGGCCATGTTCAGCACGGTACTTCGGGATATACTGACAGCCATGATGCTGTACAAGCATGACTACATTCATTTCCCACAGGCGGCAGAGTTGGCAGCGGTCAAAGCAGACTTCTATGCCCTGGGTCGCATACCACACGTTGTGGGTTCCATTGATGGCACGCATATTGCGATCATTCCGCCACAGGCACGTGAGCAGGTGTTTAGGAATCGGAAGCACTTCCACTCCCTTAACGTGCAGGTGGTGTGCCAGGCCGACAACATTATCTCACATGTGTGTGCAAGATTTCCTGGCTCTGCACATGACGCCCACATCATGCGGAGCAGCATTGTCCCCCAACTGATGGCAAATCTGTGTCCGGCACAAGCCTGGCTTGTTGGTGATTATGCTGTGGTGACTGGAGTGATATCTGGGTGGCTTGATGTGGCCACATGTTCAGGTAGTGATGTTTCTCTCTCTCTCTAATTTCCACATACACAGGCGACTCGGCTTACCCAAACAGGCCTTGGCTTCTAAGTCCAATTCGCAATCCCACCACAGCAGGAGAAATGCGATACAACGATGCCCATGGTAGGACACGTCGAGTGGTGGAACGAACATTTGGCCTGCTTAAGTCTAGGTTTCGGTGCCTGGATAAGACTGGAGGGGCCCTGCCTTACGCACCAGGCAAAGTATGCAAGATTGTGATTGCCTGCTGCATGCTCCACAACCTGGCTGTGCGAAATAACATTGCACTGATCTTGGACCCAGATGAACAGCAAGTTCCTCGCCCTCCCGACCCACCCATGTCGACTGATGAGGATAGTGGTGAGGAGGAAGGTGTGGACCAGAGGCGCCAGCTCATTGAACGCTACTTCCCTTGATTGTGAGTGTGCCCCTCTTGTGCTGCTTGTGTATGCCCTGTGTAGGTTGGATGCCCTTGTGTCATTGTGTTGTGCATCATCTATGTGTTTTGTTATGTGATGTATGCATGTGTGTGTGTGTCTTCATTTATGAGTACATGCACTTCTCCATGATGTGTGTAGTGTCATCCCTTCGTGTAGTGATGTGTGTGGTTTGTTGTAAGTTGCACTGCAGTGTTTTGGGATGAGTGTGATGCTGTTTCCTAACGTCTGTTTTCGATTTCTATGTTTCCCTAGGTCACTCCCTTGCGGCATGAATCTGTACCTGTTGGATCCCTGAACCTGGTTACGTCTGTTTCTGATGCAATCATGTGAATAAACATGGAGGCAACACATCATTGAGTGAGTAAGTGGTATTTATTTACAGATTGTGCATAGGTGTAGGTGCATATTTACAAAGGAGTGAAGGGGTGGGGGAGTGACAGTCCAAGGTAATGGAAGATGACATGTCCGTGCAGACACCACATAGGGTGGTGTGTGCCTAGTGCAGCAGGCCTGTGGCAGGTGGGACCGGATAGTTGCCAGGATGGATCGGAGGCTCAGGTACTCCAATGAGTCAATGTCGGCTCCTCTTGGAGCGTGTGGCATGAGCTCCGACACTGCTCTCGCCCACTTCCTGCCTCGGACGGCCCCTCCGTCTTTGTGTCGGGACGGAGTCAGCTGGGGGCGCAGGCTGATCCGGTACCACATCCGCCGCCAGGGGCGCAGGTGGCGGTGTTGTGGCCGGTGCCGTTGTTTGAGGGGGGGGGGGGTGGTGTTGGCGGATGCCCTGGTGCCCAAAATGTCCACGAGTTGGCCAAGCCACCTCTCTATGGCCCCCAACATGGCGGTGTTGTCCACAAAGTCCTGGTGGGCCCGGTCTGCATGTGCCTGGCTACGTGCATAGCCCGCCTCCACCCGGACTAGTGCTTCAAGACACTGTTGCACAGCATTCAGTGTAGTGTCATCAGGCCTTCTTTCCGCCGTGCTCCTGCCTGCAGGATCTGCCCTTGCACTGGTGGTTTGCCTCACTGTCTCCCTGCGTGGCTGGGATGGCGCTGCCCCAGCGTTGGCCGGTGGGTTGGGCAGGGTGGCAGGGGCAGAAGTGGTGGTAGTAGTGGTGGTGGAGGTGGTGCTGGAGGCAGCTGTGCAGGTCACAGTAGCCGGTGTTGTCGTGATGCCAGAGCCCGTTGTTGTTGTAGGTGCAGGTGTGACCTGCGTGCCAGAGGTCCCTGGCTGGCTGCTTGATCTGGCACCATCCTCTGCCCCGGAGGTGGCTGCCCAATCGTCCCCTGAATGGTCAGAGTGTGGCGATGCTGGAGGCCTGGTGTCAATTGGAGCAGTCAGATTAGGATCCCCTGCAAAACAATAATGTGAGGATGAGTCATGTTGCCTATACGTGTACATTTCTTTATGTTTGACATTCAGTCGGCAATGGCACTCACCCCACCCACCACCACCACCACCCTCTCTGTGGACATGGGGGCCTGTTGGAAGTAGGACTAGTGACCCCTCACACACCCCACCCAGCCACCACCACCCTCTCTGTGGACATGGGGGCCTGTTGGGAGTTGTATTTCCGTCCCCTCACACACCCCACCCACCACCACCACCCTCTCTATGGACATGGGGGCCTGTTGGAAGTAGGACTAGTGACCCCTCACATACCCCACCCACCACCACCACCCTCTCTATGGACATGGGGGCCTGTTGGAAGTAGGACTAGTGACCCCTCACACACCCCACCCACCACCACCACCCTCTCTATGGACATGGGGGCCTGTTGGAAGTAGGACTAGTGACCCCTCACACACCCCACCCACCACCACCACCCTCTCTATGGACATGGGGGCCTGTTGGGAGTTGTATTTCCGTCCCCTCACACACCCTACCCACCACCACCACCCTCTCTATGGACATGGGGGCCTGTTGGAAGTAGGACTAGTGACCCCTCACACACCCCACCCACCACCACCACCCTCTCTATGGACATGGGGGCCTGTTGGAAGTAGGACTAGTGACCCCTCACACACCCCACCCAGCCACCACCACCCTCTCTGTGGACATGGGGGCCTGTTGGAAGTAGGACTAGTGACCCCTCACACACCCCACCCAGCCACCACCACCCTCTCTGTGGACATGGGGGCCTGTTGGGAGTTGTATTTCCGTCCCCTCACACACCCCACCCACCACCACCACCCTCTCTATGGACATGGGGGCCTGTTGGAAGTAGGACTAGTGACCCCTCACACACCCCACCCACCACCACCACCCTCTCTATGGACATGGGGGCCTGTTGGAAGTAGGACTAGTGACCCCTCACACACCCCACCCACCACCACCCTCTCTATGGACATGGGGGCCTGTTGGAAGTAGGACTAGTGACCCCTCACACACCCCACCCACCACCACCACCCTCTCTATGGACATGGGGGCCTGTTGGGAGTTGTAGTTCCGTCCCCTCACACACCCCACCCACCACCACCACCCTCTCTATGGACATGGGGGCCTGTTGGAAGTAGGACTAGTGACCCCTCACACACCCCACCCACCGCCACCACCCTCTCTATGGACATGGGGGCCTGTTGGAAGTAGGACTAGTGACCCCTCACACACCCCACCCACCACCACCACCCTCTCTATGGACATGGGGGCCTGTTGGAAGTAGGACTAGTGACCCCTCACACACCCCACCCAGCCACCACCACCCTCTCTGTGGACATGGGGGCCTGTTGGGAGTTGTATTTCCGTCCCCTCACACACCCCACCCAGCCACCACCTCCCTCTCTATGGACATGGGGGCCTGTTGGAAGTAGGACTAGTGACCCCTCACACACCCCACCCACCACCACCACCCTCTCTATGGACATGGGGGCCTGTTGGGAGTTGTACTTCCGTCCCCTCACACTCCCCACCCACCACCACCACCCTCTCTATGGACATGGGGGCCTGTTGGGAGTTGTAGTTCTGTCCCCTCACACACCCCACCCAGCCACCACCACCCTCTCTGTGGACATGGGGGCCTGTTGGAAGTAGGACTAGTGACCCCTCACACACCCCACCCAACCACCACCACCCTCTCTGTGGACATGGGGGCCTGTTGGGAGTTGTATTTCCGTCCCCTCACACACCCCACCCACCACCACCACCCTCTCTATGGACATGGGGGCCTGTTGGGAGTTGTAGTTCCGTCCCCTCACATACCCCACCCAGCCACCACCACCCTCTCTGTGGACATGGGGGCCTGTAGGAGTGCTTTAGAAGTTGGTGAGCATGTGGACTGCATGCAAGGCTGGGGTATGTGGGATGTGTCTTCAGAGTTGTGTGAGGCACACCGTGTTGTTGTGTTTGTGGTGCTTGGTTGGTACTTACCAGCCTCTTCTCCATCAGCAAGTCCATCGATGGTCTCAGGGTGCAGGATGGTCAGCACCTTCTCCTCCCACTCGGTGTATGGTAGGGGCTCCAGGGGGGTTCCACCGCCTGTGTGGTTGGCCCGGAGGAAGTTCCTGGCTCTAATGGACTTCACCCGGGTCTTAAGGTCGTGCCACCGCCTCTGGATGTCATGCTTGGTCCTCGGGACGGTCCCGGAGGCATTGACCCTGGTGACTATCCGGTCCCACAGGCTGTTCTTCCGAGCTATGCTCGTCTGCTGCACTAGGGAACCAAAGATGTGGGGTTCCACACAAATGATCTCATCGACCATTACCCTGAGCTCGGTGTCGGTGAATTTCGGATTCTTCTTGGGTGCCATGGTGCTCGGGGTGTGAGTTTGTGTGGATTTCGGAGGTGCTGGTGTGTGGTGTTTGGGTATGGTGTGGTGGGTGTTTGTGTGCAGGGTGTGTTTGGGTGTGGGTTATGTGTATGAATTAAATTGTTTGCTGTTGGCCAAGTGTTGTCTCCTGCTGGCAGATATGCTGTGATGCAGAGGTTTACGGGAGTGGGTGGGAGTTAATTTATAGTCTGTGTATTGGCCCTGTGTGAATGTTGATTGGCAGTCAGGTGATAGGTGGGTGTGTTGTCAGGTGTGGTCTATGCAGTTCTTAGGGGTGGGTCATTGTGTCTTGTGTTTGGTTTAGATGTGTCAGGGGGGTGGGCGTCCATTTTGCTGTGTTTGGTGATGCATTCTGTCGGTATGTATGCCATTGGTTTGACTGTAGGGATGTTGGACTTCCGCTGTGGTGCACCGTTTCTCATAGCATTGCTACCGCCGCGGACGTGGATCGCAGTGGCTACCGGGGTACTTGCGGAGTTATCCTAATTGCGGTCACGGAAAGTACGCAGGTATCGCGGGGGAGGTTGTTGTTCTCCTGGTCATGTGCGTACGTGGCGGTCGGTGTTTTGTTAGTTCCGTCCGCATGCCGCGGACTCAGGTGTACTTCGACCGCCGCGGACGGGGATTGTTGTGCTCCGTCCGCCGCGGTCGGCGTTTCGGTCACATTTGATCCTAATCGCTAATGCGGTTTTTCCGCTGGCAGGTCCGGAGTATCTTGCCACCTTCCTCGGCGGACGGAGCACGTTTCCGTCCGCGATCCTAATCGACCCCATAGTTAGGAATTAGCATTTACAAAACCTCATTTTACTCACACAAAACCATTGAAATTTCATATATAGTTAGTTGCACTAACTATATATCGCGCACCCGCAATCCACTGCGGATGATGTCACATATTACATCATTCATGACATGGTCAGTGACATCACTGATGACATCTCAAATGACATCACTGATGACATCACTGATGACAACATCCAGTGACTGTCTGTTTCTGTAAAGTTAAAATATGTCTTACATATTGAAGAATGAGTGGATGTATAAGTGTCTGGATGAAGGATTTAGTAGGTGCATGACTGACTGTATGAGTAAGTGAGTGATTAAATGTGTCTCACTGAGTGCATGGGTTAGTGACTAAACTGTCTTAATTTGTGCATCATTATGTCTGTTGTTCTGTAAACTGCTGCATGTGTTGATCAGTAGCTATATGAGTAACTATATGGGTTATTGATTGATTGTCCAAGTATTTGTATGGTAGACTGAGTGTGTGTGTGGCTGGCTGGGAGATGTGTGACTCTGTGCAGATCAATGTGTTCTTGTATCAATGATTGTATAAGAGAGTAAGTATGTGTTAGTATATGTTTGAAAATGTAAGGTACTCTATGTTTAACTGTATTGATTAGAAAATGGAAGTGTGATTGATTCTTTACAGGACTGACTAGGTGTGTGAGTAACTCCATGGATGAGTGGCAGAGTGTGAGTGTCTGTATAGGTGTATGAGTGCATATGATAGTGTTGTAAAGATGAGTGATTGTATGTATGAATGATTGTATGGGTGAAAGAGTGAATGTGTGTGTAGACATAGAAATCAGTGAGTGCGTATGTAGTAACTAGTATTGGTGTGTCAATGGTTTAAAAAAGTTATATTCTGTATTTTACACTGGATGTAACAGAGGTTATATTAAAGTGTGAGGAGATGCATTGTATTGTCACATGAATGATATCATCAGTGATGTGACCATTGATATCAAATGAGATGTCATCAGTGATGTTATTTGTTATGTCATCAGTGATGTCATCAGTGATGTCATTTGAGATGTCATCAGTGATGTCATTTGAGATGTCATCAGTGATGTCATTTGAGATGTCATCAGTGATGTCATCAGGGATGTCATTTGAGATGTCATCAGTGATGTCATCAGTGATGTCACTGACCATGTCATGAATGATGTAATATGTGACATCATCAGCAGTGGATTGCGGGTGCGCGATATATAGTTAGTGCAATTAACTATATATGAAATTTCAATGGTTTTGTTTGAGTAAAATAAGGTTTTGTAAATGCTAATTCCTAACTATATATGGTCTATAACCCATGTTTTTTTCAGTGAATTTTCAAGGTTTTGTAAATGCTAATTCCTAACTATATATGGTCTATAACCTATGGTTTTTTCAGTGAATTTCAATGGTTTTTTAACAGCAAATATCAAAAGCTTTAAAATGTGAAGTACGTGGTAGGTAAAAACATATTCGTGTTTATGCACGCCGATGTGCTTTGAACGCTGCCCCCCTCTCTTTTCTTTTAGGAGTATTCTCTCTTTGCAGATAGTGAAGGGTAGGGAACGCAGGCCTTTGCCCCCGTTGTAATGCATCGTGCCTGCTTCCCTCTCCATTTGATTGATTGTTATCCAATCATTTACTGTTTTAGAATTGGTTCTCTTTGGTTCATTCTCTATTTACAAAAAGCACAGAGTCGCAATACTCTGTTTAGTCTTTGCAGATAGTGAAAAATCGTTAAAAAAACAAAAGGAATCAAGCAAAATCAGTAGGCCACTAATGGGATCTCTTTTTGACCTCCCTAAAATAGAAACATTAGGAACAACCCCTCATGAGAAATACAAAACTAGTGAGAGGAACTCAGCTCGACACCATGATGGCTGCAAGACAGCTCGGCTCCGCCGCCCACCCTGCCCAAAATAACGACAAACCCTATGCAAATATTATAAATATATATAACACACCAGCAAAGTAACAGGGTAAAACGTTTTATTAAATAACTATTTACATGGCAGCCTGCTGCAACATCGATCCAAATGCATGCCGCCATTCCCGGGATTTCTCCCCGACTACTCTGTGGCCTACGAGATGGATCAGTATGGGCAAATATACACTTGGGGATTCACAAGCAACAACAAGCCTTTGTATTTGGGGCTCAAAATCAACAACAGTGACAGAGAACAGAAGTGAACTAAGCACTCAGGGGCTACGTTTAAACGTAACATCATCTCCCCAGAGGTTCATCACCTTACACAGACATGCACTCTGATCTCCTTGGCCTCAGTCAAACATCAATAGTAAGATTTTCATAGGTGAGTGTAGGTTCATGGTTTTCCATCCACAGACTAAAAGCCTGGAGTGGGACTGAAAGAACCATAACTAGGTAAGAAGGAAGGCAGAGGCTGTAGGAAGGACTCTGGATATGGTATGTTGCTTGGTCCCTGAGATGCTTCGATGTCACTGCCTTGCACAAATGGCATAAGTCCTGGAGGTTGGGTGCCATAGTTGAGTGTTCCGAGCAGCGCTTGTAACACTGTCTGAAGCTCATTTGCACCTGCTGCAGCTTCACTATTCTCAAAGTACGTGGGGGCTGTTTGATGACCTGACTGCATTGGAAAGCAATGTGATGCGGTGCCTCCCTGAACCACTTGACGGAGGCCCCCGAGGGGCGGTGTGGTGGCACGGACTCGGAGGGGGCGCTTGGCTCCTGCCCCCTCCCCAAGTCTTGTTGCCCTGGTGTGGCTTGAGATCACCCGCAACATAGGCGGCCGGCTCCCGGGGTCAGGCGGAACTTTTTGCCTTTTGGTGACTCTTCCATTCTGGACCTTGTCCCACAATCCGTTTGACCTGAAGACACGTCCTGCGGTGCCCTAGTCTGACCATCACATATTCCTGCGCCAGGAGACAGCGTGGAATGCACTAGAAGGGAGAGGCGGTGCGAACGCGCCTCCCCCACCTCCTCAGGTGGAGGTTTCTCAGCTACACCCCAGCGCTTCACTCGGCCAGCTGACTTGCGCCCGCTCTTGCGGCACAGTGCCTCGCTCGGCCAGCTGAATTGCGCCTGCTCCACACCTTGTCCCAAAATCCGTTTGACCTGAAGACACGTCCTGGGGTGCCCTGATCCGACCATCACATATACCTGCGCCAGGAGACGGCGTGGGGTGCACTAGAAGGGAGAAGCGGCGCGAACGAGCCTCCCCCACCTCCCCTATATTCTATTCTATGACTATATTCTGGACCTGCATTGTCGCGTAATGCCTCATATGACGCGCCGCGTTAGCTCACCCTGAAGTGCTCCGGTGCGCGAGGCGCGAAGCGCAGCTTCCCGGAAGCGCGGCGCGGAGCGCGTAACGTAAGCATAACATGTCATGTGACTTGTTATTAAAACTTTTCATTGGTTCATTTTACTTTTGGTTTCTTAATAATGAAAGGCTTGGTCATATGACCTAAAAATAACACTTTTCATTGGTTTAGAACATTTTTTTTTCCCAAATGATGAAAGCCCCACCTTTTTTTTCTCACTCTGACTTGTAAAGCAAAGGACCCAGATGCATTTACAGTTTATCACTAACAATGTTCCAGGCTAATGTATTTTCCCGGGAAATTTACAACTGTCCTGCAAATAAAATATTCCTATTTCGAGAAAAAGGGCGTTTCTTTGTCCCATTATCGAGCCGTTGAGCAAAAGAGGCTCAGCCTGCTGTCTTAGTCGCTGATAGGCCTGAATATCGGATTCTTATCGATCACTTTATGTTGCAGGAGTGGAAAACACAACAGCCCTTAACCATTTATCTTTACTGCTTACCTGCGTATTATACCTTTTAACCGTCATGTAATCGGGCTGCTTTATTTCACTTGACTTTTACTGATTCGAAAACAGTGGCTATTATTCAAAACTTTACCAATCTAGGTACTACTACCATGTTTTGTTTTAAAAACTTTATTGTGAAAATGTCAGTATACAAATACGGGCCTATAGCCACGTGGGCCGGCCACAGAGCAAACTGTAATCGTATATGATGAGGGGACATTTACACTGTAGTAGAACGTAACGGGCGGGCCATTAGGTTGCAAGAACTAAGGTGTCTAACAGTTGCGGAATCGGTGGACTTACATTTTATAATTAAAGTACGACAGGGTTAGTTACAATAAAATTATCTAGATATACATTTGCGGGCAAGTACCATGGGTGACATTAATTCGAACTTTCAATAGTACAGTAATCAATAACACATCAGAACTTAATATCAATAGAGATGTCCAAATGTTCAATCAGTACTCGTTCCCGCCCGCCATGTGCTTCAAAACTGCATACGTATCTCGTGATATCAAGGCTGGGCAACCAGTACACAACAAGGAGTTACGAGTCCCATTTATACCGGCGCCATTTTGGACGAGGCCGGGCAGGTCCAGGATATAGTCAAAATGTCTCCACCAACCAGCGGTCGGACCAGAACACCTTTCGGCAGTCAAAAAAGGTTCAGTTAAATGACAACAGAAGAGATAGCTAACAAGAACCATCAGTCAAAAGAGGGGAGGGCAAGTTCTTCCCTACCGGGTCACATTGGGGCTCCATCGGAACTGATCAAATTGGTAGTCTACAGTGTTTCTGGATGTTTCAGACTGAAGCTGGCATCAGCATGAGAACACCACCATCTCGTGGCTCCGTCATGGCCATTCCGCAAGCAATCATGGCAGGCGCTCCCCATCGGAAGCCTGCGGGAGTCGGGGGCCCCGGTGACTTTTGTAGAATCTTCACGGCTGAGGGGATGCTTTCGGGAATGGGGCCCATGCCCTATCAGGCAAGCGTCCGAGTTCCAAGGTGTCCCAGGGCCATTTTAGTGGACCAGGCCCAAATCCAAAGAGCCGGCCGCCATTTTGAGAGTCCTGTTGCTGCTGCCTCTCGCTGCACCGCAAGAGTGGGCGCAATTCAGCTGGATGGAGGGTGAGGCACTGTCCCGCAAGAGCGGGTGCAATTCAGCTGGATGGCGGGTGAGGCACTGTGCCGCAAGAGCAGGCGCAATTCAGCTGGATGGTGGGTGAGGCACTGTGCCGCAAGAGTGGGCGTAACTCAGCTGGATGGCGGGTGAGGCACTGTGCCGCAACAGTGGGCGGAACTCAGCTGGATGGCGGGTGAGGCACTGTGCCGTAAGAGCGGGCGAAATTCAGCTGGATGGCGGGTGAAGCACTGTGCCGCAAGAGCGGATGCAACTCAGCTAGATAGCGAGTGAAACGCCAAGGGGCGCCCCACTGCAGCTGAGGAGCCTCCACCTGGGGAGGCGGGAGAGGCCCGTTTATGCCTCCCCCCCCCCCCTGGGGCGCCCTACACAGTTTTTCGGTGCAGTATTGTAGGATGGCCAGACCAGTGCGGCAACTTGCTGGACACCACCTCGGTGCCGTCCGGATCTCGGCGCGTTGTGCTTCCTTCGGCCTATTCGCACAACGGTCTGCTACTGACGCCGCCTCACAGGCCGACGGATTTTGTAGGCTTTTTATTACCCAAAGCCGACTAAAAGACAGGCCAAAGCAGCCCATTGTTGCTACTCCGGGGAGGGAGGAGCAAGGACAGTGTCAAACGGACGGTGAATGCTTTGAGATGGATGTTGCAGCAGGCTGCCATGTAAATAGTTGTTTAAAATGTTTTTTTTTAACGTGTTTACTTTGTTGGAGCGTTGTATATATTTATAAGTTATTAAAATGTTATAATCCTACTACTTTGTTGGAGTGCTATATATTTGTAATGTGACACATTCTTGTGAAGACTTTGATGTACAGAAAGGTATCCCTGGAATCTTCTGCTTCAGGCTCGGTCTCACACACCCTTACAGTGAGAATCCCCTCCCCAATCACAATACAGGATCATTATCAGATAGTAGGAACAGCAGGACATTCCGCCGATTCCCGGAATGCGTGTGGTGTGACAGATCTCATGGGGTGGGGGCCTTGATCTACTGTAACTCCTTTGAAGAGAGGTGAATCTTTACAGATGGGGCCATAAACTACTTCCGCAGGGCTACGTAATAGCCTGGGACCGGCCTGGACAATCGGACACAGAGGAAGAGGAGTGTCAGAGGGTGCGGTAGTGAATAGGGTGAAAGGGAGGTGTCGGGTGGGCACGGGGTGTGATTCTCAGGGAAGAGCAGCGCAGATGGGGGGAGGTTTATGGCCCACGCATGAGAGAGAGAGAGCGGGGGTGACCAGTGCATGGGGGAGATGCTTGCGAGGGTAGGGAGCCGTGCTGTGGATCGGAGGCGTGCAGAGAGTGGGTCTGGTCAAGGCATCTAAAATGGCTGCCGTGCACGACAAAAAGTGTGGCATTGGAAAAAAAAGCAAGATGGCGCAGACAATGTTTATCAATACGGATTAATTTTCCACAGAGAGAACGGGGGAGGTCAGAGAGGGGGGGTGTTCGTAGCGCCAGGGAGACGCGCTGGGGACCAGCGAGGGACAGAGGGGACATAGCGCTTTCAAAATGGCTGCTGCTTGCTTGGGCGTACGTGCCTGAGTGGGGACAAGGTGGCGCCGATTATGTTGACATCGCAAACCAGATTTTAACACTTAGACATGAAAGTGAAAACTGCACCATTGCTCCCCCCCCCGACTGACACCCTCCTTTGCCTCAGCTTGGCTCATCATTTGCTAAAGTGTTCAAAGACCCCACCGTAAGTATAAGCACAACCGGGGCCTTACTGCACACCCTGAGAAAAACTATGCAGCAAGACAATCTCTACCTTCTCCCTTTTCCATGTTCCAACGCTTTGAAATGAACAATATATTTACTCGCAGTGAAAAAATGGCGGTCAACACTTCCTGATTTCCTTCGAATCGACGTCACGCAGCAAAAAAAAAATTCCGCTCATGCGCAGCCACTGGAAGACATGTATCAACATATATGAGCATCCTCAGCCACCCTCAGAAAACATATGGGGTCAGGATACGTCTCCCGTGCCCCCTTATACCCATTTCCCACATAGTTTTCCCTCCATCTTGTGATTTAATTAAAACGAAACACAAAATGGCGAATTCCCGTTACGCTACAGGTTTGCGACCCGGTTTGCGTACCGGGAAGCGCTTCTACCGCGAAAAATCAAATTTTTTTTATTTGCCCACGGGACCCTTTAATAACCCCAAAATCATTCCTAGGGGGTCAAGAGGGGTCTACCTTGCCCCCTTTCATTAAATTCCCCCTTCGTTTTTCTCCTCCTCTTGTCTCTCGATCCTACCGAGAGACAAGATGGCGACCGTTCCGGACTGTTTAGAATGTTGACAGACACCGGAGAACCAATCAGCTTCGCTTCGCAAAGTTCCGTTACGCGAAAAGTACGCGAACCAGAGCGCTACCCGGGACGCTGTCACAGATATATCTGTTTTTTAAAACGTTAATTTCTCAAAATCCACTGGAGCACATCGGGCTAACAGTCCCTCCAATTTTGCCAAGTTTCATGCAAATCCATTCAGCCGTTCGAGCTAAAAGTGAGGCCAACCGCCCTATGGAAAACTCAATGTTAAAAATGCGTTTTGGGACCCCCCTTTTTTCTCGGCCCCCCCTTGACAAAACCCCCCCAAAATTTTAGGGGCTGCTCAGAAACAAAACGTGCCATTTTCCTGAAAATTTCAGCCAATTCCATCCACCAGCGCCAAAGTTATTAGACATAGAATTTTCAAAAATCCCTTAGGAAAAAAATCCTAACTATATATACCTACTGGCGATCGCCAGTAGGTAATATATATATATATATATACATATATATATATATATATATATATATATATATATATATATATATATATATATATATATATATTGTAATCCAAGAAGGGTCCTTCCGGGATCGTTCTCCCATCGTCAGGTGGCGCGTTACTTCGGCGAACCCAAAGCTGAAAATGTCAATATAAACACCAGTATGCTTCCAAGCAATTCGCGCACTCATGAGTATGGATGGTTTTATTCCTTAGGAAACGTTACGCGTTTCGACACCAGATGTGCCTTTATCCCACGTTAACAGAATGACATTTTTGGCGCATTTTAAATAAAGTAAAGTAAAACAGCCATAACCAGTGATGAGGTAACAAAAATAAGGTAGCTCACAATTGCCAGTAAATATGTTGGCCATTTTGTAGTGGTAAAAAAGTGCAGGTGGATAATGCGTATTCCACACAGATTCTCATTGAATACACATTGCTACTGGGTGTAAACGTGGCACCTGTTCAAAAATTATAAGGGTGCCTTATGTTATTCCTGTTGGTACATCCTACCATGAGGGATTGTACCTAATGCGGTCTGTGCCGGAACAGGAGCGCTGCCAAGAAATTATATAGTCCGTATTATGATAGTGATCGCTCAGGCACCATCAACTATCTAGTACTGGATTAATAAGTCATGCATTCGGTCTGGTGCCCGATTGAGTTCTCTTGTAGTATACACCCTACTGGGAAACCATTTTGGTAAAAACCTCATCATGTTCCATATCTGTATAGATACTGTCTCTATACTAGTAATCCTATCCATTCATATCTTTAACTAGGCCCATTGGTATTACATACAAAAAGAGTTACCAAAATAACTGGACCCCATCACTAAATAACTATTAAAGCCAAAAAGTGCAAAAAGTGAAAATCTTATCTTAGTGTAGTGAAGTGATCTTCTTTTTGTCGCCGAAGAAAAGGGTAGGGAAGAGTGAAGTTCATGAAAAAAGTAATGTCTCCATTCCTTTCCTCCTGAAAGAAACATATAAACATGCTATTAAAATTTCATACATTAAAATGTTATCCAGTAATAAACGAAAAATCATATTGTTAAACAGTAAGGTACAGTACAACAGAAAAAGGCAGCTTAGTGCTGTCAGGTTAATATCCTATCCGATTTTCACTACAGATCAAGGGCTATGCTGAAACATCTTTCCCTATTAGTTGACTACTCTCCATAAAGATGAGTTACCAGTTCCTCGTCTAAGTTGTGGTCTCCTGGGAATCTTGTTTCTAGTACCATAATCCATTTGGACTCCCTCTTTCTCAGTGCCAGTACTCGGTTGCCGCCCCTTCTGCCTATGTTGACCTGTTCTAATGCAAAGAACCTTAGCAATGAGGTATTAGATTGGTGTTGTTCCTGAAAGTGTCTGGCTACCGGGTAGCGGATATCTGCGTGTGTTACTGCTCTCAAATGTTCCTGGATACGCTTTTTGACCATGTATATTGTACTACCTATGTACTTTAGTTTATATGGACATTCTAGTACGATGTCATTTGAGTTGTCATCAGTGATGTCATCAGTGATGTCACTGACCATGTCATGAATGATGTAATATGTGACATCATCAGCAGTGGATTGCGGGTGCGCGATATATAGTTAGTGCAACTAACTATATATGGAATTTCAATGGTTTTGTGTGAGTAAAATAAGGTTTTGTAAATGCTAATTCCTAACTATATATGGTCTATAACCCATGGTTTTTTCAGTGAATTTTCAAGGTTTTGTAAATGCTAATTCCTAACTATATATGGTCTATAACCTATGGTTTTTTCAGTGAATTTCAATGGTTTTTTAATAGCAAATATCAAAAGCTTTAAAATGTCAAGTACGTGGTAAGTAAAAACATTTTCGTGTCTATGCACGCTGATGTGCTTTGAACGCTGCCCCCCCCTCCTTCCCCCCTCTTTTCTTTTAGGAGTATTCTCTCTTTGCAGATAGTGAAGGGTAGGTAACGCAGGACTTTGCCCCCGTTGTAATCCGTCGTGCCTGCTTCCCTCTCCTTTTGATTCATTGTTATCCAAGCATTTACTGTTTTAGAATTGGTTCTCTTTGGTTCATTCTCTATTTACAAACAAGCACAGAGTCGCAATACTCTGTTTAGTCTTTGCAGATAGTGAAAAATCGTTAAAAACAACAAAAGGAATCAAGCAAAATCAGTAGGCCACTAATGGGATCTCTTTTTGACCTCGCTAAAATAGAAATATTAGGAACAACCCCTCATGAGAAATATGAAACTAGTGAGAGGAACTGAGCTCGACGCCATGATGGCTGCAACACAGCTCGGCTCCGCCGCCCACCCCGCCGAAAACAACGACAAACCCTATGCAAATATTATAAATATATACAACACACCAGCAAAGTAACAGGGTAAAACGTTTTATTAAATAACTATTTACATGGCAGCCTGCTGCAACATCGATCCAAATGCATGCCGCTGTTCCCGGGATTTCTCCCCGACTACTCTGCGGCCTACGAGATGGAGTGGCCGGGGCGTTGACTAGGCGGAGCCTCTGGCCGCAACCACAGCGCCAATGATCGCTGCTAACAGTCACTGATCTGAAGAACCGCTGCCTGCGATGCTTCCCTGAGCCGCTTGACGGAGGCCCCCGAGGGGCGGTGTGGTGGCGCGGACTCGAAGTGGGCGCTTGACTCCTGCCCCCTCCCCTAGTCTTGTTGCCCTGGTGTGGCCTGAGATCGCCCCGGACATAAGCGGTCGGCTCCCGGGGTCAGGCGGAACTTGTTGCCTTTTGGTGACTCTTCCATTCTGGACCTTGTCCCACAATCCGTTTGACCTTGAAGACACGTCCTGCGGTGCCCTGGTCCAACCATCACATATACCTGCGCCAGGACACGGCGTGGGGTGCACTGAAAGGGAGAGGCGGCGCGAACGAGCCTCCCCCACCTCCCCAGGTGGAGGTTTCTCAGCTACACCCCAGCGCTTCACTCGGCCACCTGAGTTGCGCCCGCTCCTGAGGCACAGGGCCTCGCTCGGCCAGCTGAATTGCGCCTGCTCTTGTTATTGCAGCGTCTCACCCGCCATCCGGATGAATTACACCCACTCATGCAGTACAGCGACAGGCGGCTGCCACGGAGCTCAGGAAATGGCGGTCGGCTCCACAGACTTGGGCCTGGCCTGCAAGGATGTCTCTGGGCAACCCTGGAACTCGGACGCTTGACGGCGTGGGGTGCACTGGAAAGGAGAGGCGGCGCGAACGAGCCTCCCCCACCTCCCCAGGTGGAGGTTTCTCAGCTACACCCCAGCGCTTCACTCAGCCACCTGAGTTGCGCCCGCTCCTGCGGCACAAGGCCTCGCTCGGCCAGCTGAATTGCGCCTGCTCTTGTTATTACAGCGTCTCACCCGCCATCCGGATGAATTGCAACCACTCTTGCAGTACAGCAAGAGGCGGCTGCCACGGAGCTCAGGAAATGGCGGTCGGCTCCATAGACTTGGGCCTGGCCTGCAAGGATGGCTCTGGGCAACCCTGGAACTCGGACGCTTGACTGCTAGGGCATGGGCCCCATTCCCAAAAGTGTCCCCTCAGCCTTGAAGATTCTACAAGAGTCACCGGGGCCCCCGACTCCCGCAGACTTCCGGTGGGGAGCGACTGCCATGATTGCTCGCAGAATGGCCACGACGTAGCCACAGAATGCTCTCATGCTGACGCCAGCTTCAGTCTGAAACGTGTCCGTATTCACCATCATGTACAATAAAGGGCTGCGTCAAGGGTGGTATTGCCCAGAATGTCTTGTTTTCTAGTGCTCGTAATGACGAAGCCAGAACTGCCGAAAAGGATTCTGGTCCTGCCGCTACTTACTGGAGACACTGAACTATACTCTGAACCTGCCTGGCCTCGACCAAAATGGCGCCAGTATGGGAGCGTCTTGCAACTCCTTATGACGTTCTAGTTACTTAGCCTTGACGTTATGGGGGATGTATGCGGTCTTTGTGCACTTGGCGGGCGGGGAAGGGTACTGACTGGGAATACGGACAACCCTATTGATGTCGATTTTTCATTATTGATTATTGTATTAATAAAGCTTCGAAGTAATGTTACCCATGATACTCGCCCATGGTGTGCATATGAAGGATTTTATTGTAACTGATCCTGTTATACTTTCAATAAAAAAATCAACTTTTACTGATCCTACAACTGTTTGTCACGTTTAGTTTTTTCAATTAAATGGCTCGCTTGTTACATACTCCTATACTCCTGGCTTTTGAAAGACGCCATCTTGTACAATAAAGGGTTGCGTCAAGGGTGATACTGCCCAGAATGTCTTGTTTTCTAGTGCTCTTAATGACAAAGCCAGAACTGCCGAAAGGGATTCTGGTGCTGCCGCTACTTATTGGAGACATTGAACTATACTCTGAACCTGCCTGACCTCGACCAAAATGGCGCCAGTATGGGAGCGACTTGCAACTCCTTATGACGTTCTAGTTACTTAGCCTTGACGTTATGGGGGATGTATGCGGTCTTTGTGCACATGGCGGGCGGGGTAGGGTACTGACTGGGAATACGAACAACACTATTGATAACGGAAAAAAACGATTTTTTTTTTTTGCTTCGCGGGGCCCTTTTAAAGTCTCCACATCAAACATAGGGGGTCAGGGAGGATCTACAATGCCCCCTTATGGTCATTTCCCCTTTCGTTTTGGCCTCCTCTTGTCTCTCGATCCTACCGAGAGACAAGATGGCGGGCGCTCCGGACTGTTTAGAATGTTGACAGACTCCGGAGAGCCAATCAGCTTCGCTTCGCAAAGTTCCGTTACGCGAAAATTACGCGAACCGGAGCGCTACTCGGGACGCTGTCACAGATATATATATTTTTTTGAATGTTAATTTATCAAAATCCACTGGAGCACATATATTGAGACCTAGCAAAGGCACATCGGGCTAACAGTCCCTACAATTTTGCCAAGTTTCATGCAAATCCATTCAACCGTTCGAGCTAAAAGTGAGGCCAACCGCCCTATGGAAATTAACATGGGAAAAACGTGTTTTGGGACCCCCCTTTTTTCTCAGCCCTCCCTTGACGAATCCCCCTCAAATTTTCAGGAGCTGCTCAGAAACAAAATGCGCCATTTTCCTGAAAATTTCAGCCAATTCCGTCCACAAACGCCATAGTTATTAGACATAGAATTTTCAAAAATCCCATAGAGAAAAAATCCTAACTGTAGGTAATAGGTGTAGGTATATTTCAACGGCCCCGCCACCGTTTACCGCACCCGCCTCAAGAGTGCATTGGCATCCAGGCGGAAACCGGAGCGTAGCAGTGACCCTGCACATGCCTAGCACCGCCACGCTACTTGCCTGATTTGGAGCCTTGAATGGGGGTCATATAGATTCCAAGGAGAGCGGCCATACACCACTCCTTCTCCATGCTCGGATGGTGATGTGGCAGGCGAGGAGGTGCGGAGTGGGTGTTTTCCAGCAGCAAAACAGGACCCCTGACGAGGATTGCAATACGTGCATTAATCAAGCAGCACACAAGTTCCAGAAGACACCGCGGCATCAGCCCAGCCCGCCTAAGAGGGCGTGTCATGTATATAGACTGGACTCGTTCCTGACACCACATGTGTTTGTTCGTCATTTCCCTGAGGAAGAAGGAAGAGAACCTTCGAAACGCGTCGGAACACTTTTGACGAACCCTTGGCCTCTGAATCTTTGGAGGTTTTCATGGACCCTGTAGCTATGCAGCAGGCTGCTGTTGAATAAACACCTGTCTCCAGTTACCCCCGCGAGTGTGGTGTGTTTTCTTAAAAACAGGAGCGTCAATATTTCAACGGCCCCGCCACCGTTTACCGCACCCAACTCAAGAGTGCATGGGCATCCAGGCGGAAACCGGAGCGTAGCAGTGACCCTGCACATGCCTAGCACCGCCACGCTACTTGCCTGATTTGGAGCCTTGAATGGGGGTCATACAGATTCCAAGGAGAGCGGCCATACACCACTCCTTCTCCATGCTCGGATGGTGATGTGGCAGGCGAGGAGGTGCGGAGTGGGTGTTTTCCAGCAGCAAAACAGGACCCCTGACGAGGATTGCAATACGTGCATTAATCAAGCAGCACACAAGTTCCAGAAGACACCGCGGCATCAGCCCAGCCCGCCTAAGAGGGCGTGTCATGTATATAGACTGGACTCGTTCCTGACACCACATGTGTTTGTTCGTCATTTCCCTGAGGAAGAAGGAAGAGAACCTTCGAAACGCGTCGGAACACTTTTGACGAACCCTTGGCCTCTGAATCTTTGGAGGTTTTCATGGACCCTGTAGCTATGCAGCAGGCTGCTGTTGAATAAACACCTGTCTCCAGTTACCCCCGCGAGTGTGGTGTGTTTTCTTAAACACAGGAGCGTCAATATTTCAACGGCCCCGCCACCGTTTACCGCACCCGCCTCAAGAGTGCATGGGCATCCAGGCGGAAACCGGAGCGTAGCAGTGACCCTGCACATGCCTAGCACCGCCACGCTACTTGCCTGATTTGGAGCCTTGAATGGGGGTCATACAGATTCCAAGGAGAGCGGCCATACACCACTCCTTCTCCATGCTCGGATGGTGATGTGGCAGGCGAGGAGGTGCGGAGTGGGTGTTTTCCAGCAGCAAAACAGGACCCCTGACGAGGATTGCAATACGTGCATTAATCAAGCAGCACACAAGTTCCAGAAGACACCGCGGCATCAGCCCAGCCCGCCTAAGAGGGCGTGTCATGTATATAGACTGGACTCGTTCCTGACACCACATGTGTTTGTTCGTCATTTCCCTGAGGAAGAAGGAAGAGAACCTTCGAAACACGTCGGAACACTTTTGACAAACCCTTGGCCTCTGAATCTTTGGAGGTTTTCATGGACCCTGTAGCTATGCAGCAGGCTGCTGTTGAATAAACACCTGTCTCCAGTTACCCCCGCGAGTGTGGTGTGTTTTCTTAAACACAGGAGCGTCAATATTTCAACGGCCCCGCCACCGTTTACCGCACCCGCCTCAAAAGTGCATGGGCATCCAGGCGGAAACCGGAGCGTAGCAGTGACCCTGCACATGCCTAGCACCGCCACGCTACTTGCCTGATTTGGAGCCTTGAATGGGGGTCATACAGATTCCAAGGAGAGCGGCCATACACCACTCCTTCTCCATGCTCGGATGGTGATGTGGCAGGCGAGGAGGTGCGGAGTGGGTGTTTTCCAGCAGCAAAACAGGACCCCTGACGAGGATTGCAATACGTGCATTAATCAAGCAGCACACAAGTTCCAGAAGACACCGCGGCATCAGCCCAGCCCGCCTAAGAGGGCGTGTCATGTATATAGACTGGACTCGTTCCTGACACCACATGTGTTTGTTCGTCATTTCCCTGAGGAAGAAGGAAGAGAACCTTCGAAACGCGTCGGAACACTTTTGACGAACCCTTGGCCTCTGAATCTTTGGAGGTTTTCATGGACCCTGTAGCTATGCAGCAGGCTGCTGTTGAATAAACACCTGTCTCCAGTTACCCCCGCGAGTGTGGTGTGTTTTCTTAAACACAGGAGCGTCAATATTTCAACGGCCCCGCCACCGTTTACCGCACCCGCCTCAAGAGTGCATGGGCATCCAGGCGGAAACCGGAGCGTAGCAGTGACCCTGCACATGCCTAGCACCGCCACGCTACTTGCCTGATTTGGAGCCTTGAATGGGGGTCATACAGATTCCAAGGAGAGCGGCCATACACCACTCCTTCTCCATGCTCGGATGGTGATGTGGCAGGCGAGGAGGTGCGGAGTGGGTGTTTTCCAGCAGCAAAACAGGACCCCTGACGAGGATTGCAATACGTGCATTAATCAAGCAGCACACAAGTTCCAGAAGACACCGCGGCATCAGCCCAGCCCGCCTAAGAGGGCGTGTCATGTATATAGACTGGACTCGTTCCTGACACCACATGTGTTTGTTCGTCATTTCCCTGAGGAAGAAGGAAGAGAACCTTCGAAACGCGTCGGAACACTTTTGACGAACCCTTGGCCTCTGAATCTTTGGAGGTTTTCATGGACCCTGTAGCTATGCAGCAGGCTGCTGTTGAATAAACACCTGTCTCCAGTTACCCCCGCGAGTGTGGTGTGTTTTCTTAAACACAGGAGCGTCAATATATATATATATATATATATATATATATATATATATATATATATATATATATATATATATATATATATATATATATATATATATATAAAACAGTTAATTATTTCAATAAACAATCTTAACAAAAACGAGCTCTAATATTATTAAGAACATAGATTTGTGAATTAATGTGTACATCTTTTATTAAAAAGATGAAATATAAAGAATAGAATTGATACAAAAATGTACTCTTATATAAATAAATAATATATATGATTATATAATTATGACAAACAAGTCCTTGAGAAGCAGCATACCAGGGCAAAATCTCCACCCAGCTCTTCTAATCAGGAGCGGACCGCAACAAAAGGTAGTTTCTTTTAAAGTGCAGTTTTATTTTCCATCAACATGACGCGTTTTGACCAGGTTACCCCGGCCTTGATCACATGACATGCTTGAAAAGCCCACGCCCTTAAATACCTCATGGCTACAATGCAAACACTCCCAAAGTAGTATGGAAATAGAAAGCAGACTATAACTTTGAAGTGCTAAATAAATAACACATAAAATCATACAAAGTATTTACAATTAGAAAATCCGGGGCTAGTGCCCTAATGAACTATAAATATCCGCAAATATCTGTTTCACAATAAAATTAATATATCAAGGGAGAAAAAAGTGCCAACAATAAGGTACACCCAAAGTGAAATGACTAAATATAGAAATGATCTCAATATCAGTCAAAAAGAATTCCTTTTAAAATTAGATGAGCAGATGCGAAAACATGACAAAAAATGGCAAAACATGATGTCATAAGCTAATCAATAATAGTTTAGAAAATGATGGGAATACAGATTTTAGATTTTATCAAGTGTCTTAAATATCTGAGATATAACTATCATATGTAGAGAATACGGATCACAATAAATATTTATATATATGGCAAATTCATTACACCCCTGCCAGAGAATTATTAGTAAAACTAAGAACCCTGTTAAACCAATAAAAAGTCTTAAGACTTGAGTGAAATTCATAAAACCAATAAATACAATAAATATTTCATTATATTGTCTAAAACTCAACAATGATATATATACACAAACATTCAAATATAAACAGAACTCCAAATGTGAATACATTAAAAATTCATTGAATAAACAGCGGAATCACAGAGACTAGTAATATTTCATCATAGAGAGCAAAAAATAGGAACATATCCAAATTGATTGTAGACCAACAGACTATAATAAGCAGTTTAAAGAAAGTTAACTAAATCTTCTCCAGTGTTAAGCCCATTCGGCATTTTAGTACTAAGGCGCACAATGTATTGACTTTCTAGTTGACAAAGTTTCTTTTCACGGTTTCCTCCTCTTATAGACTTAGGAACCGAGTCAATAACATAGTATTTTAAATCCTGAAGTTTATTTTGGTGCACTAATTTAAAATGTTGGGCAACCGGGTAAGAGGGGTCTGAATCAACGATTGCCCGTAAGTGCTACAAAATACGATTAAAAACTGGAAGTTTTGTGCTGCCGACATAGGACAATAGACAACTGCATTCTAAAATATAAACAGCAAAATCAGTTTTGCATGTAAAACAGCCTGCAATTTGGTTGGGCATATTAGAGAAAGGATCAATAAAGTTCTGTTTGTTTGTCCCAAACTTGCATGCACGGCATGAACTGCATTTGAAAAACCTTTCTTATTAGTAAGCCAGTGACCAGGACTAACTGACTCAGGGCTAGTTCTAACCAATGCACCCCTCATAGAGGGTGCTCTCCTGAAAGTGATTGTAGGTTGGGTTGCAAGTTCTGGTGCTAATGTCAGATCCGTTTTTAAAATAGGCCAATGTTTACTGACAATTTTTCTAACTTCTCTTTCTTGACTACTGAACGTAGTAATAAGTCTCACCACAGGTTTAGCTTGAACAACAGGAATTGGAGTAGCTTCATCTGAATGAGGAGCATCATCCGATGATGTCCCTTTCCTCAATTTGGCCAATGCAAGTTGCAAGATTTTAGGTTCATATCCTCTGGCGAGAAACCTATTCTTAGATTCAGTAAAACAGATGTTCAAATCATCTTCTCTGCTACAGATTATTTGAATTCCTAAAAACTCCCCATAGGGATACTTTTAATAAGGTGCTTAGGATGGGCACTATTGGCATGGAGTATTGAATTACCAGATGTATTCTTTCTGTGTAGTTTAGTACAGATGACACACTCTTCTACAAAAATCTCAACATCTAAAAATTCGACTTTTATGTTACTTATTTGAGCCGTGAGTTCAAGATTAGGTGAATTAACATTAATCCTACTCACATACTCCAATGCAGATTCTTTGGAACCTTTCCAAACAACACAAACGTCATCGATGAATATCCACCATCGAATGACGTGGTCAGAATGCTCTTTTTTTTTATAATCATAACTAAATATTATATATATATGTGTATATATATATAATCATATATATTATTTCTTTATATAAGAGTACATTTTTGTATCAATTCAATTCTTTATATTTCATCTTTTTTATAAAACATGTACACATTAATTCACACATCTATGTGCTTAATTATATTAGAGCTCGTTTTTGTAAAGATTGTTTATTGAAGTAATTAACTATTTGATGAAGGGGAAATGTGTTATATCTTAGCCAATCTTTGTGGCAGTAATCTAGGAATGGATTGTAGAATGATGGGGCGAGGAGATTCCAACCACTGACAGTTGGCTCAGACTTCTTCGCTACCAAAAGGTTTTTGAGGTTGTCCATCCCTAAATGAAATAAACCTACCTTAAAAAATCCTGTTCAGCACAGAGAAATTAATTAAGGAGAGAGCTCAACATATACCCAATCCCGAATGCAGTCAGAATTGTGAGACCCTAAAAGACAAGCAAAAGGATGAAGGATCACACTTACGAAGCCACTCTCTGATTGGCTAAAGTCAGGTTAAGATTTGGCGAGCTCACTTAACCAGCGCACTTGACCAGCGCACGGGAGTCTCCCGGGGAGCTACTTTGCACTTAGTGCTTCAAATATCTGTAAAATCAAACATTTTATTTTGAAAATATCTGACTTGTTGTCTGCATTTTATCAAGGGACAGCTTAAGGATTTTGGAGGCCCTGGACCTATCGCATTTTGGGGCCCCTCTCCAGAGTAGCTTTGAATTTATGATCCAATTCCAGCCTTCTCATATCCTCTTTGGCCAGGTCACTGACAGGCGCAATTATGCAAATTCTAAATGTGTATACATCTAATATTAAGGATTAGTGACATTTGAAGGTCATTAATAATACTGCAAATCTCTGTACTACCTTCCCATTTCTCATATGTGAGGTCCTGTTTTGATGAAAAATAAACTTTTTTGATGGATGTTGATTGAAACATAAACACATTTTTCTGCAAAACGTCTGTAACGTATTATCACACACCACAAATATTAAAAATAAATTCAAGGAAAACGGTATTTAAAGACATCTGTTTAAACATGATTTAAGGTCATCAGGATAAGACAGGGGCCCTGGCCCAGAGCCCACTTTGCCCATGCCTTAAAACGTCTCTAATTTTATCGTCATGAGTAGTGACAACCTATGCAAAATCTGTACAAGAACACAGGTGTAGTTAGAGACACGATGGGAAATTGTAAAATATAAAAGGCCCGACAACTTATTGCTGTTCCGCTACCTGGAGCTGGCGTTCGATCACATCTCAGCACACATCCGTGCGACCATCATTTCAAATCCACAGGTCCCTGCCTTTGATCTAGGACGTATCTGTCCTTCACTACTTTTCCTACCTCGAGCATGGAACAGCCATCGACATTCTTCTACTTACACATGCAGCCGGTTAAGATCCTTTTCCACACCGTTGCGTTACCCCGCAATTTCCAGAGTCACTCAGCCCTGATGAGTCACATCAAGTACACGGTGTGACGAAACACGTGTCGGCTGACGATCTTGAATTGTACTGATCAAGATTGAATGATAAATCTTTATCACAAGTAAAATCCGGAGTTTGACTATTATTCATTCACATGCACTTTGCCCTTACAGTGGGGTTCTGACACCAGAACCTACTGACAACATAACGTGTGCACAGGACTTTGTTCTCATGGTTTGGTATAGATTTCCTATACCAGTGCAGGGGTTGTTAAAACTTTGGGTTTGTTTTCCCCTGACCTGTTTTGCACCGTGATATTATTGCATTTGCTAGTTACTCACTCATCATACACGCAAGAGCGCCACATCTTCCTGTCCAGCAATGCAAACCCTTTTCCTTTGTCTATAACTTATTGTTGTTCAATCACCCAGGTTTTACATTGTTTCTTGGTATATACCACTTTTCGTTTTCCAGCTAGCTAGCAGCTCTGATTTGAGATGCAGCTACAAGAAGTTTGTTTTCTAAGAAAATGTCCCTGGAATAATGTCCAGCTCATAACTGATTCTCCTTGCATACTGGCAGTTTCCTGCTACATTTATGTGTTGCTCTGTGCACACGTCGACCTTGTTATCCTTACATTACAAGAAAGCAAACAGCTTGCAAATCTGTCCCTGGAGGAGCCAATATATATTTTACACGTTCACGATTTTATGGCGCATCCAGGGAAGTTCACATAGAGAGGCTGGCAGCAGGCAGTTATTCGAGCTGGCGGGGCAATTCCTAAGAGGTACAGTATAAAATGTAATTATTCGAGAAACAGCCGTCTATGGTATGTGCAAACTGAAAGCAGGTAGCCCCTGAAGCCACGGGCTTTACATTCAGTTTCCAAAACTTAATTTAAAATGAAACCTGTACTTTAATAGCTTCTGTTGCCCTCTGGTTATTAGCTTTATTGAATTTGCATCACTTGAGGTCATTATGTAAATGTGTCATTGAGGGTGTTATTTGCTTAAGCGTGCTGTAAAACATTTTATGAAGAACCCATTTTTTTGCAAAACCAGAAACAGTCCGCTAAAGATGTCAATTCAGATCCTGAATAAACCCGTGAGTTGAAACCAATAAACAAACAACCCTGGGATAGTACTTAAAAAGCACTGATTGGAAACACAGCATTTTTGATAGGTTGACATCGGAAATTTGATCAAAGGTGAAGAACTAACGTCTGCATATTTTACTGTGCGAATCTTCGGACACAGCAAAGATCCGTTTTTGCAAGGTGGGGGAGGTGTAGGCAGGCGTATGTCAAATGAAGTGCTATACATTGTTCTGTGAAACTGGTTAGACTTTCCTTATTTAACTGTCTATCCTGGGGGTACCATTAAATTCGCGTTTCAAATTTATAGGATAAATGCAAATCCACGTTTTCGTTTTAATAGGAGTATTCATGCATCTTGAAATGGAGTGGTATAATTGTGTTTGTACATTGCTGTTCAGCAGCGTTTCGAACAAATGTTGTTGAGGGCTTATTACTCGTGTGGCTCTGATTCTCTGCACCTCGTACACAACAACATGCGCTAAGGGAATGGAGGGCATCAGATTTTCAAGAGCCTTTAAAAATCCTTTAAGCAGACGAAAATGTCCAGGTCTTTATCTGTAACCCTGAGTGACACATACTTGGTCTATATGAGTGACCAGAATTAACATACTGTTTTCTGTAAGATCAGCATGCCTAACTGTAACACCTAGTTAACAGGGGCACCTTTTCTAGCACACATCTCTGCCTTATGCATCACATGCAAGTGTTTCCTCTCGTGACATACTGTACTATGCACCTTCCACAATATTGCAATCTTTCCATTGAACCTGTGGGACAAAGCAGCAGCTCTTTCAGGTCACACCAGTGGGCTATACATATCAATCATCACGGCAAAGTACTACTGGTCAGAAACATCACTTTTGAAAGAAACCCACTTGTACTACTCAGCCATAAAGTGAGTTCTGCAGCTACATAGCACATATATATTCAGGTCCTAATGTGATCCGTGCTAAACTTCAGTGTTGCTTCTTGACCTCCGTTCCTGGCCTCAAGTAAGAGGGCGAATTTGTCCATGAAATAAATGCCATCTTGCTTGACAAACTAATGTAAGTGTTTACATTGTTCCTAAATGACACCAGTTTCAATCCTGACAAGGATTTCCTGTGTTGCTGCAGATAGAAGCCCTCTTACAGAGGGTTTTGCACGAAGGACTTCCACTTACCATGGTGCATGTTCTGCAATGGGTCATGAACTGGAGGAGGCAGAGATCGCTTGGATCCTACTGGGAGCTCTCACATACAAAAACAGAATGTCGTACAAAACTCTGTGCATTCCATATATCAGAATGAGATTGTGCAAAGCTGCTTTAAACACATATGGGCATATTTATGAGCGACTTGTGCAGCCAGCGCATCACTTTTTGTGATCCTACAGTGGAGCAAACCTTAAAATCATATCTATAAGGCCACACAAAGCCACTTTGTGTTGCTTTGAAAGGCCTCATTGATTGGAATAAGACAAGGCAGAGCCAATCGATGAGTTGCCTTAATCTGTACTAAGGTAGAGGTTCACTGGGGGTTGCGGTGGGTGTTACCAAACAACACCCATGGATTTTGATGCTTCCCAAGGTTTTGAAGAGCATGTAAACCTGGGGTAGTGCCAAAACCATACGCCTCCAAAGATGAGGCATGAATAGGAGAAATAACTATTTCTTCTCGTGTATTACTCTTTCCATGTATACTGCCAATGCTGCCTTCTGCAGCACACATAGAAAGAGGAAATCCCCTCTCAGGATTGTTTTTGTGCAGGAAGGTGCCTCTTTCTCCACAACAATAATCCTGCTGACAACTCAGGCACCCTTGCATTATGGTACAACAGCGCCAGCACTATGGGAAAAGGACAGGAATTAGATACATACAATGCATTCCTGCCCTTTCACTTTGATGTAGGGCAGCACAGTAAGGTGCTTTGCTGTGCCAACCTACATCAAAACCCTATAAATGATATCCATAGAGCGCGATTCACAAAGGTATAGTTAGACCAAGAGACTTTTGGTCAAACTTTGGGGTCTATTACGATGGCGGCTGACATCGCCGCGGGAAATGGGACCGCCCACTATGTGTGCCACCATCCCCTATGTGCGATTAGGATGGGACTGCCACACTGGCGGGCGCATTCTGAATTTTTTGCATTGCGGCAGGCGGTACTGTCAGCAGCACCCGCCGCAATGCAAAAAAGGCATTTGTGTATTTGCATGCACAACGTGGCAGGAACCAATCGGTGCCTGCCATGTCGTCCATGCAAATGCAGGAGGGTACCATAGGTATCCCCCATGTTCTTCTCCCCACCCCCAACATCCTCTGGGCCCACAACAGACCCCCAATTGACGAATCCAAATGCCTTTCAGTGGTAGCTAGCAGACATCGCCACCATATTCAACCCTTTTCCACCCGGTCGACTCGTCGACTGGGCGAAAAAGTGGCAGACGGTCTTCCAAGCTGCCACGGTAACCCCGCCATCATATTATGGTGGGGGGAAATGGGAGGCGGGGGGATGATGTCGGGCGGATTGCCACTCATGAGTGGATTTATAAACATGGTAAAAAGGCTGGCAGGCTTCCCGGAGACACTGAACCTGCTCATGCAACACCAACCCATTTTGTCATGTTTTGGTCTATATTTAGCATTAAACTAGTAAATTATAAAGTGTGCTAGTTAAGAATCTCTTCCCACCACCAGATTATTAGTTGTGTTGGAGAGTCACTTCTTGTTTCTCCACTTTGTTTCTATACTTGCAAGATATTGTTAGCAATATTCTCGGGTACCTGATGATTTAGGTTGGCCCATTTTTTTCCCCTCATTTTAAGAAGACGTGTGGGCATAGTATACACCCTTCTGTCAGGAATCATTCAGTCAGTTCTCTATACAACACAGGACATTTCCGCTCCAAGAAGACATCCAGGGTTGTGGTGAAACCTAGGATGGTGAGCTTCTGGGTAAATGTGAATTAGTTGGGGAATTCAAGATGGTCGCCGCTATTGCCGTGGTGACTTATCGGCGACGTTCTAGTCTCCAGTAATCTTGAAGAGCGAGAGCGCGGAGAACTGCGCACTTTAAAATAGACTTTACCGTGAGTGGCCGTAATTCAAGGCGCTCGCAGGAATTTCGAGTTTCAGTGTTTTCTGTGAGAATAATTCATAGTCAGTTCCTCAATATCTTAGTTCAGAGTCGAAGTTGGGTGTAAGCTGTGAGAACCAAGACTGTGAAAGGTTCTCGTCTTTCGACGTTCAGTGAAGAAAAGACCGTCGAGAGCAGGTTGCGCTTTGACAGCAATTCTAGCAAGAGTCTGAGGAGTTCTTGTGTGAGAAAGACTTTCTGGACTTTTCCTGAGGAGATTGATCCTCAACTTTGCAGTTCCATCTCTTCAGCGTAGACAAGGCTGCGAACGTCAGTGACAGCAAGCTGGCATCCACCGGAGGACTAAGTAAGACCTTTCCAATCTCCTTGGAAGACATTCTAGTTTCCGTAGAGCTCCCCCATTGCGCTGCCCCTTCTCTTTCCTTCCTCTCTCTCCTTCCCGGTTCCTTTTTGCGCGCATCTTCCAAGTGTTCAAGACTCTCTCCATGAACTGCATGACCAATTACGAGTACTTGTGAACAGACTCCCACTTGAAAGCAACGTTATCATTGAAGAAGGTAGGCGAGGGAAATACTGGGTTCAATGTCAGGGAACATCTCCGCAAATTCAGTTACTAACGGGGTGTTCTCCTTTTTTCAGTATTGTCCACTCCTTCATGGTAACCACTCGCAACCACATACAAAGAGGGGCAAGGCTCTAAAGACAACTGGTAGGATAAACTGGATTTGAGTATTATGGGGTCGATTATGATGGCGGACGGACCTGAGTCTGTCCGCCACCATAGAGTTGGAGGGACGGTCCGCAGGGGCAGCGGCGGTCCCTCCGTGCAAATTAGGATGTGACCGCCACCCTGGCAGTCACATCCTGTATTTTTATCATTGCGGCAGGTGCTGCTTGAAGCAGCACCCGCCGCAATGATAAAAATGTGAGTTGTGCATTTGCATGCACAAAGCAGCAGGCACCTTGCGGTGCCTGCCGCTTTGTGCAGGTAAATGCAGGGGGGTACCATAGGTACCCCCCATGTGCACCCCCCACCCCCTTCACCCCTGGGGGCCCGCAACGGGCCCCCAAACACGAATCCGTATGCCTTTACACGGCTGAAATGCCGCCGTGTAAAGGCATCTTTCCGCAGACATCATAATATGGCTGGCGGTGTCTGATAGACACCGCCAGCCATGTTAAAGCTTTTCCGCCGCGGTCGGAAGGCGACCGCGGCAGAAAAGCTGCGGACTGAAAAACGATCCCCCAGCCATCCTAATCTGGCGGGGGGTCTTTTTCAGTCCGCAGCGGTTTTCCCGCATCCTCCGGGCCGGCGGTGGCTTCCGCCGGCCCGGAGGATGCGGGAAAACCGCAATCGTAATCAGACCCTATATGTCCTGGAAGTGTAGTTGGAGTTTCTGCATTGTCTTTCTCTCTTTTCTCTGTGCATTAGGAACCCAAGTGCAGTCCTGACCACCAATAGAATATAGATGGACTAGTGGGTGCCAGTTGTCGTTGGAGTGTCTCTCTTTTCTGTCCACTTCCCCTTTCCCTGTCTCTGGTGCCGTTGCTCGTGAAGCGGCGTCACTGGGGATAGGGCATTGGGAGCCAGCATCAGTTCTGCCTCTGCGAAGAATCTGGGACCTGACAGTTTGAAGTGCCCAAGTGGTTCACTCGCCCAGGCAGAATGGTTGAAGAGTTTAGTCTAAAGTCTCTTGGGGAAATGTTAGCAGGGATTCAGAGAGAGATTGGAGCTGTGAGGGAGGAAAATAAAAATTTGAAACAAGAGTTAGTAGTTTCTCGTCAGGAAACCTTGCTGTTGTCCCGGAAGGTAGATGGGCTGGCAATGAGTAATCCCGCAGGGCCCTCCCCAAGTTCTAGCAAGGGTACCACAGAATCTGACACCAGAAGGGTAGGGCAAGTTATTCATTCTGTTTCTCCCTTAATTCCTTTAGCGGCTCCGGAGCGATTTCATGGGGACCCTCAAAAGGCCCAGTTGTTTCTGACCCAATGTTCGTTACATTTTATGTGTCGTCCTACCCTCTTCCCTGATGCCCAGTCTAGAGTGGCGTTTGTCTTGTCATATCTGGGTGGGGACGCTGCAAATTGGGCAATGCCTTTGGTAACACGAGATGATCCCTTCCTGCATGATTTTGATCGATTTAAAACAGAGTTTCTCCGCATTTTTGATAGAAGGAGGATATCTCAGGCTACTGATAATGAATTGCTTGAGCTCAGACAGGGGTCAGGAGATTTGATTACATATTTGGCACAGTTTAACAAACTCATTGTCGAAACTCAATGGCCTGAGGAGAAGAGAGCAGCTTTGTTTTACCGAGGACTTCGGGATGAACTGAAGGATTCCCTAGCTCAGATACCTAATCGGACAACTGAGCTTTCGGCCTTGGTTGATTTGGTGTTGGAGCTGGATTTTCGTAGTGTAGAAAGGAAGGGTGAAAAGAAAAGAGATTTTAGAGTCAGCATTCCACGCTTCGATAGAATGAAGACTGAAGGGTCTAAGAGTGTCAGTGCCCAGTCGGACGTTGAAACAATGCAGATTGGAGCAGTTTGTGGACCCCTGAGTAAGGAAGAGAAAGAACAGAGAAGAGTGAAGAGATTGTGTTTGTATTGTGGAATGCCGGGGCATTTTGTTAAAGAATGCATAAAATGACCTAAGATTCAGATGAAGGGAAACGCCATGAACCATCAGTAGAAGTGGTCGCTCTGATGGCGGAGGTTGAGAAGACGATCCCAGAAGGCCATTCGCTTTCAAACACGTTGCAGACTCTGATGCCTCATCTTATCTTGCAGTTGACATTAAAGTTTCGAGGTCAAGAAATTCCGGGAGTGGCAGTAATGCTAGACTCAGGGGCTACGGGCAATTTTTGCGACATCAAGTATGCAGAGCGAATGGGCATACAGTCCATCAGAAAAACTAAGAGTGAACCAGTGAGAGCGGTGGATGGAACCAACCTGTCTTCGGGCCCAATCACTTGTCACACCAAACCTGTGGAACTTTATCAAGCAGATGGTCATCATGAGCAGGTGCAATTTAATCTGATTGACGCGCCGCAGTTACAGTTGATTTTAGGCTTACCATGGCTTGCCTTGCACAATCCAACAATTGATTGGGAGAATCGGACGGTGAGGATGCAATCGGATTTTTGTCAAGAACATTGTTATAGTCAGGACCCGCCGAAGCTCATTCCAACTCAATCACAATTACTTTCGCATGGGGGGCAGACGGTCAGTGTGATTACATCTGTGGAAATTCCACCGGAATACCAAGAATACAAGGAAGTCTTTAATGAGCGGGAAGCTGAAGTATTACCTCCACATCGCTCTTATGATTGTACTATCGATTTGGAGCCGGGAGCGGTGCTTCCTTGTAGCAGAATCTATGCTCTTACTGAAAAAGATAACCAATATTTGAAGGAATATCTGGATCGTTATTTGGCAAATGGATTCATTAGACCCTCCCAATCCTCGGTATCCTCGCCATTGTTTTTTATTCTTAAGAAGGAAGAGGGAACCTTAAGAATCTGTATTGACTATCGAGCATTAAACCGAGACACCATCAAAAATCGATATCCTTTGCCTTTAATTTCGGTCTTGTTGGATCAGATCAAAGATCCTCAGATCTTTACTAAACTGGATCTGCGTGGGGCCTACCATCTGGTGCGGATGAAGGAGACACACGAATGGAAGACTGCATTCCGAACAAAGTTCGGTTTGTTCGAATATTGCGTGATGCCCTTCGGCCTTTGCAATGCCCCTGCTGTGTTCCAGCATTTTATTAACGATGTTATGGGAGATCTGATTGACAAGATTGCTGTAATCTATCTAGATGACATTTTGATTTTCTCTAAGGACCCTCAAGAACAGCCAGAACATGTGAAAACGGTGCTGCATCGTCTGCAAAGTCATCATCTATTTGTAAAATTGGAAAAATGTACCTTCAGTTCCAATCGAGTGGAGTTTTTAGGATTTGTGCTATCTCCACAGGGAGTGATGATGGATCTGGGAAAGGTACGAGCTGTTGAGGATTGGCCGTCGCCCAAGGATGTGAAGGAGATTCAGAGATTTCTGGGTTTTGCTAATTTTTACCGTCGATTCATCTCCGGTTTCTCACAATTGATTCTCCCAATTACTCGACTTCTCAAGAAAGGGGTGAAATTCCAGTGGTCCAGTGAGGCAGAGAATGCGTTCCTTACCCTGAAGAAGAGTTTCACGTCCGCTCCACTTTTACGTCATGCTGATCCAGCTGAACCTTTCTTTGTGGAAGCAGACGCTTCGGATCAAGCGATTGGAGGGGTCTTATCGCAGAGACATCCAGATACAGGACAACTGCACCCTGTAGCTTTTCGATCACGAAAACTGAATGCAGCGGAAATCAACTACACTATTGCTGAAAAAGAGCTTTTGGCAGTGAAGGATGCCTTCGAAGACTGGAGACACTATCTTTTGGGAGCTCGACATAAAGTAACCGTGTTCACGGATCACAAGAACCTGCAATTTTTGAAAACGGCAAAGACCTTAACCCCCCGGCAGCTACGTTGTTCTCTCTATTTTTCTGACATTGATTTTGTTATTACTTATCGACCAGGCAGCAAGAATGGGAAGGCAGATGCATTGTCGCGAATTGATACTGTAGAAACGCAGCATGTGGTGGAGGTTCAACCAATTATTCCGGAGACTCAAGTTATCTGCACAGTCACCTTGGATGGATTTCAAGAAGAAGTCAAGAAAAGTCTGTCTACGGAAGAAATCAAGGCTTGGGTAGCTCAAGATCCAGAACGCAAGTGTCACCAACAATTGCCATACTATCGAGAATCGTTATATCTCCCAACCTTGTCCTTACAAGAAAAGGCCTTGAGGATGTGCCATGATCAACCATTAGCTGGACATAAGGGCATTATGAAAACTCCAGATCTGGTTCAGCGTTATTTTTTGTGGCCTGAGCTGTCTGCCTCTGCCAAGCAGTATGTGTTGTCTTGTGATTTATGTGCCCGAAGTAAAGCTACACGTCAAGTTCCGCAGGGTATGTTGCAACCCTTACCAACTCCTACCTGTCCGTGGCATACTGTATCCATGGACCTTATTGTAGATCTGCCCCTTAGCAAAGGGTTTAATACCATTTTGGTTTTTGTGGATACCTTCTCCAAGATGTGTCATTTTGTTCCCCTGACTGGACTCCCTTCTGCAAAAGAGTTGGCGAGATTATTTGGGGAATATGTAGTGAGGTTACATGGAGTTCCCAAGATAGTAATTTCTGATCGGGGGGCTCAATTTGTTTCTCACTTTTGGAAGGCTTTTCTTCATGGGTTAGGGGTTGAGCCTAGGTATTCTACAAGCTATCATCCAGAGACTGACGGTCAAACTGAGCGTCAAAATCAGGAACTTGAACAATATTTAAGACTGTTCCTTATGGATCAGGGAGGAGAGTGGGCTGATCAGTTGTGGATGGCTGAGTTTGCATGTAATAATGCGAAAAGTGCATCTACAGGCTATTCTCCTTTGTATGTCAATTATGGTAGACATCCTAACCCTTTTTGTGTTCAGGAGGAATTGGGCGTGCCAGCAGCAGGGGAGTTGTTGAAAGATATGTCTTACCTTCACAAATCTGCAGAAGAGAATTTGATTCAGGCTATAGAGAAGTACAAGCAATATGCAGATAGACACCGTAAACTAGCTCCAGAGTATCAGGCAGGTGACAGGGTGTGGTTGTCCACTAAGCATTTGCATCTCAAGGGGAATAGGAAGTTTCAGCCTCGGTTTGTGGGTCCATACTTAATTGAGGAGGTTCTGGGTCCATTCACTGTGAAATTAAAACTTCCTCCTACCATGAAGATCCATCCCGTCTTCCATGTTTCCTTGTTGAAGAAGACTTCCCCTCAGGTTAGAATTGAGAAGCCTCCTTCTCCACTTCTTGTTCAGGGACATTCTGAATATGAGGTCAAAGGTATTCTGGACTCCAAGATCCATTCCAATAAGTTGTTCTATCTGATCAATTGGAAAGGATATGGTCCGGAAGATCGCTCCTGGGAAAAAGTTGAAGATGTTCATGCTTCTTAGTTAGTCAAACGCTTTCATTCTCAGTTCCCATCCAAGCCAGGACCGCTGTCTCGGTCTTTGAGAGGGGGTACTGTCAGGAATCATTCAGTCAGTTCTCTATACAACACAGGACATTTCCGCTCCAAGAAGACATCCAGGGTTGTGGTGAAACCTAGGATGGTGAGCTTCTGGGTAAATGTGAATTAGTTGGGGAATTCAAGATGGTCGCCGCTATTGCTGTGGTGACTTATCGGCGACGTTCTAGTCTCCAGTAATCTTGAAGAGCGAGAGCGCGGAGAACTGCGCACTTCAAAATAGACTTTACCGTGAGTGGCCGTAATTCAAGGCGCTCGCAGGAATTTCGAGTTTCAGTGTTTTCTGTGAGAATAATTCATAGTCCGTTCCTGAAAATCTTAGTTCAGAGTCGATGTTGGGTGTAAGCTGTGAGAACCAAGACTGTGAAAGGTTCTCGTCTTTCGACGTTCAGTGAAGAAAAGACCGTCGAGAGCAGGTTGCGCTTTGACAGCAATTCTAGCAAGAGTCTGAGGAGTTCTTGTGTGAGAAAGACTTTCTGGACTTTTCCTGAGGAGATTGATCCTCAACTTTGCAGTTCCATCTCTTCAGCGTAGACAAGCCTGCGAACGTCAGTGACAGCAAGCCGGCATCCACCGGAGGACCAAGTAAGACCTTTCCAATCTCCTTGGAAGACATTCTAGTTTCCTCAGAGCTCCCCCATTGCGCTGCCCCTTCTCTTTCCTTCCTCTCTCTCCTTCCCGGTTCCTTTTTGCGTGCATCTTCCAAGTGCTCAAGACTCTCTCCATGAACTACATGACCAATTACGAGTACTTGTGAACAGACTCCCACTTGAAAGCAACGTTATCATTGAAGAAGGTAGGCGAGGGAAATACTGGGTTCAGTGTCATGGAACATCTCCGCAAATTCAGTTACTAACGGGGTGTTCTCCTTTTTTCAGTATTGTCCACTCCTTCATGGTAACCACTCGCAACCACATACAGAGAGGGGCAAGGCTCTAAAGACAACTGGTAGGATAAACTGGATTTGAGTATTATATGTCCTGGAAGTGTAGTTGGAGTTTCTGCATTGTCTTTCTCTCTTTTCTCTGTGCATTAGGAACCCAAGTGCAGTCCTGACCACCAATAGAATATAGACGGACTAGTGGGTGCCAGTTGTCTTTGGAGTGTCTCTCTTTTCTGTCCACTTCCCCTTTCCCTGTCTCTGGTGCCGTTGCTCGTGAAGCGGCGTCACTGGGGATAGGGCATTGGGAGCCAGCATCAGTTCTGCCTCTGCGAAGAATCTGGGACCTGACACCTTCACAGCATGGCCCTTGCCTTCGGGATTATTTAGGGCCTGATTTAGAAGTCGGCGGAGGGGAACACTTCATCACAAATGTGACGGATATCCCATCCGCCTTATTACGATCACAGTCTATCCTACTGGGATCATAATATGGCAGATGGGATATTTTGCCTGGATTGGGCAGTTGGTCTCCTGAGGACAGCATGGTCACCCCCACACACACCGAAGTAAGGGAAAACATGGCAGCTATACCTGCTGTTCTCCCAGCGGGCAGCACAAGAAAAAAAAAGTTGAATGAAAAAATAGCAGAATAATGGGTGAAGTAGGCACATCCATGGCCCTTTGATGTATGTTATGGTATGTGAAAGTAAAATGTGAATAGCTGAGTAACTGAGCAGTGGCTGAAGTGGGCTGACGCATTACATACTGTAGTGGGCTGAAGCAAAATGTGAATAAACAATGGGTAAAGTAGGGTCACCTATTGCTCCAAGATGGATGCTGTGTTGGGTGGAAGTTAAATGTGAATCTCACTATAAGTGCTCAATTGCAGAAGTAATAATTAATACATTTTTCCTTAATTTTCTCTTGGCGTCGATCCTCAAAATCCCCCCCCCCCAACGCGGCCCACCACCCTACCTCTGTTACCTGGATGGACCACAGCTGCTCTTAAATCTCAAAGCTATTGCAAGTAATGGTGAATTAGCAACAGGGTGTGTACAATCGATAGGTGTCAACACTAATAAATGTATACAGTTTTTATAACTTGATGTGAAAAGGATACGTTCCTTATGAACAATTTTGACACACATTTCATCCTATGGTCAGATAGGAATAAACTTGATGGAAAGAAATCGTCCAAACATTGGACATTGCCTTGCTCCTCAATTATAAACAACACATATTGTTGAGGATGTGCTAAACACAATTACTGCGTAGTGCTCGGGAGAAGGTAGCCGTGAAGTCCCATTGCCTTCTAGCCCTAGGTCTCACCATCAACTGAGCAATGTAAATGAGTGAGCCTGGGAGCAAGGGGATATGGAAAAGAAAAGAAACATGCCGTGGATGACAGATACAACTTTTTCTTTTACATTTCACAAGGTAGGTGAATCAAATGGAGGAATATTGACAAGACTAGCAAAAATATTTCGACTCAGTTATATATTACAGCAGTGGCAATAGTGCATCAGTAGTTATGGTTAGTTTTTATTTATTTATTTATTTATTTATTTATTTATTTATTTATTTATTTATTTATTATTTTTTTATTTATTTATACAGTGCCCGAATCACCCCAACAGGGGTATCTCTGCCCTATGACTGCCATTACCAACCAAGCAGATATGATTCAGAACAGTGTGGTTTTCAGCAGCTTTCTAAAAACCAGGAAGTTAGTTCATTGATGCAAGTGAGTAGGTAGTTGGTTCCAGCAGAGTGGAGCAAGGTGGGAGAAAGCTTTACCACCCATGCAAGCTTCTTTAAAGTGAGGGATATGGAGGAGAGCTTTGGACCCTGACCGGAGGGGCCTAGATGGCATATATCTGGCCAATTTATCTGTTAGCTAGCTAAGAACCAGGTTGCTTGAGATTTTTTTCTTTTATTTAAATAAAAAAAATCTTTTTATTAACAATTAGCAAACAAAAGACACCAGGTGACAGCAAACAGTTACATAGTTGTCAGATATATAAGTCCATGCATCAAACAATACATACAGGATGATGATCAAGGGATCACAGGGACTCCTGCGCCTCCTCTTCTTCCAAATCAGTCGGGGCGTACAAATGTCACCGCGGTGGTGGTTCCAGTCTGCCCAAATCTTACCCCACTTTGGGGACAACCTCTAGAGGCGTAGACCGATCTCTCCCTAAACATACACCAGTCCATGTCTTCCGTCCATTTCCCGACCCGGGTGGCTGTCTCGCTCCCCACAGCTGGGCAATGTTGCGCTTGGCGACCATACATGCCAACGTTACCCACTGCCGCCTGTACGCACACAGATCTGTGGGTCCCCAAACATTTAAAATACATCTATTAGCCTCTGGCCTTATCTCTACCCCAGGACCTCTCGCAGTTCATCATGGATCTCAACCCTATAAACCTGTACCTCCCGTCAGTGCCACAAAATATGCATAAATGTGCCAGGTTCTCCACATCCCCTGCGACATTCCCCACTCTCTAAACTACCCATTAAGACCAGACGGGGGTCCGTGACATACGATCTGTGAAGAATCTTTAGCTGCACTAATCTGAGCCTCATCTTTATTGCCACCACACGTGGAGAGGAGACCGCCTCCTGTCAATCCTCGTTGTCCAACTCGATTCCATATGCACTTCATTGAGACCTAAGTAGTACCAGCGGGTCTTCCGTATTAATAATGAGTTTTTTATGTATTAGGGAGGTGGTCTTCTCCAGGAGAAGACAGTCCAACAATCGGTATTCAAGGGGAGAAGCATCCGGGAGTAGCGTGCCAATGGGGATATGTGTGAGTAATGCGTGTCTGGAGATAGCAGAAGTATTCCCTATCATGAAGGTGATATTGCTGCTTAAGGGAATCAAACGGGTGAATTGTATCTTACCCCCAGATGTCTTTAATCTCTGTAATCCTGATAATTTCCCACTTGTCGAACCCCTTAGATTTCCAAAGGCTTCCTAATCGCCCCAAACTCAATAGTGGGGTGGCGAGTGTCAACACTCCAAAAAAGAAATTGTTGGCAGCCATCTTGTGCCTCGGTAGACTGAGGCACAAGAAAGCAGAAAAACAAACGTGTAGAACTCAAAAAGGTGGCAGGGTAGAAGCACCCTGACCCCCTAGGCCTGCTCAGGGGGTCCCACAAGGACCCCAAAGCTAAAAAAAATGAAATTTTTTTCAAAAAATCACAGGGTGTGCGTACTGTGCGCGCACCGTACGCGTACGGTACGCGAACCTTCCAGAGAAAGCTGCATGCTCATTGGCTGTCAACACTTCAAACCAGGAAGTGTTGGCAGCCATCTTGTGCTCGGTAGATCGAGGCACAAGAAAGCAGAAAAACAAACGTGTAGAACATTAAAAGGGGGCAGGGTAGAAACACCCTGACCCCCTAGGCCTGCCCAGGTGGTCCCACAAGGACCCCCAAGGCCCCAAAATGTTTTTTAAAAAACCCGGTCTGTTTTTTTTCAAATTACCCCCGGGGGACCAAATCACTGGGGCATAGTGATAAAAATTTGGGGGGAGCCCAATCCCCCCAACACTACCTCAGGGACCGCCGCCCCCCGGGGCAAAGCAACGCAGCCCCCTGGCGCATACTGGAGGCTCCTCGTGGGCTAGTTGGCCCCCAGGGACCCCCAGTATGCAAGGGTAATTAGTTCCCCCTCTGCAAATGTGCCAGGGGGCTGCATTGCAGAGAGGTTAAAAAGGGGCATAGCCTCATTACACCTCTCTGCAAAGCAGCCCCCTGGCGCATACTGGAGGTTCCAGGTGGGCTAGTTGGCCCACAGGGACCCCCAGTATGCAAGGGGAATTAGTTCCCCTTCTGCAAACATGCCCAGGGGCTGCGTTGCAGAGAGGTTAAAAAGGGGCATAGCCTCATTACACCTCTCTGCAATGCAGCCCCCTGGCGCATACTGGAGGTTCCAGGTAGGCTAGTTGGCCCCCAGGGAGCACCAGTATGCAAGGGGAATTCGTTTCCCCTCTGCAAACATGCCAGGGGACTGCGTTGCAGAGAGGTGTAAAAACATTTTTTCAATTTATATTAAAAATATGTAATGTAATTTAAAAAGTAAAAAATATAAAAATAAACAGTTTAAAATAATGTAGTAAATCATATTAAAAAAAATATCAATTAATACATTTAAAAATTATCATTTAAAAAACCATTGAAATTCACTGAAAAAACCATAGGTTTCAGCCACGTTATAGTTAGGAATTAGCATTAAAAAAACCTTGCGAATTCACTGAAAAAAACATAGGTTTCACACACGTTATCATTAGGATTTAGTATTTTAAAAACCATTAAAATTCACTGAAAAAACCATAAGTTTCACACCAGTTATAGTTAGCTGGTCATTTTACTTATACAAAATCTTTGAAATCCCCCCGTTATAGTTAGATCAGCTAACTATAACTTGCGCGCCCGCAATGCACTGCTGATGACGTCACATTTTACATCACTCATGACATGGTCAGTGACATCACTCATGACATCACTGATGACATCTCAAATGACATCACCGATGGCATCATCCTTGTGAAAGAGTGGCAGACATCCTCTCACTCTAATATAACCTTTGATACACACATTCAAAAATAGAAACAAAAATTTTCAAGAAAATGGAGATACCAATAACATGTTACAACAACCTATTCCAACATCTACTTCCACATCCACTCATTCACCAACAGATCTATATAGTCACTCATACATGTACTCAATCATCATATGTACTCATACACCTATACATCCTGTTACACACCGATACTCATCCATAGAGTTACTTACACACATACTCACACATGCAAGTAAACTATCAAACATCCATTTACTTGCATATACAGCTATACACACAAACATACACATACTGACTCTCTTAAACGATCACTTATAGAAACACATACTTAGTTATACAGGAACTCTTCAAATCTCTAACTCTCATATATACTCGCTTATATACACCAATACTCACATATAGTAGTTTAACACATATGTACTTAGTCATAAAGACAGTATTGAGACAGTCATTCACTCACAAGCACACCTATACACACACTCATCCACCCATACAGTCCTGCACACATGCTGTCTTCAAAACACACATAAACAGTGAGTCACTCATTAATGCATCTATGTGCTAAGTAATATCCCCCACCAAACCATATAAACACTCAGACACTCATACTGATACTCAAAAAAACAACTAATAACCAATAAAGACACTCATCTAGTTACTCACCAACCCATGCAGCCACTTATTCAAAAAATGTGTGAGACTGATACAGATATTTACATATTTAAACATTACCACTAACCCATGTATTCACTAAGATAGAATTAATCAGTCAGTTATACAATCAATTTTACAAAAAAGTCATCCATTTAGACACTTACTTACCCATTTATTCTTCCATCGACCTTTAGATATACATATATAAAAAATATTTATTTTTCAGGAAGACACACATCCACTGGATGATGTCATCAGTGATGTCATCAGTGATGTAATTTGAAATGTCATCAGAGATGTCACTGACCATGTCATGAGTCATGTAATATGTGACGTCATCAGCAGTGCATTGCGGGCGCGCGAGTTATAGTTAGCTCAATTAACTATAACGAGGGAATTTCAAAGGTTTTGTATGAGTAAAATGACCAGCTAACGATAACTGGTGTGAAACTTTTATTCAGTGAATTTCAATGGTTTTTAAAATGCGAATTCCTAACTATAACGTGCATGAAACCTTTGGTTTATTCGGTGAATATATATATATATATATATATGTATATATATATATATATACATTACCTACTGGCGGTCGCCAGTAGTTATATATAGTTAGGATTTTTTCTCTATGGAACTTTTGAAAATTCTATGTCTAATAACTTTGGCGTTTGTGGACGGAATCGGCTGAAATGTTCAGGAAAATGGCACATTTTGTTTCTGAGCAGCCCCTGAAAATTTGGGGGGGTTCCGTCAAGGGGGGGCCGAGAAAAAAGGGGGGTCCCAAAACGCGTTTTTCCCATTCATTTTTCCATAGGGCCTTTGGCCTCACTTTTAGCTCGAACGGCTGAATGGATTTACACAAAACTTGGCAAAATTGTAGGGACTGCTTGCCCGATGTGCCTTTGCTGGGTCTCAATATATGTGCTCCAGTGGATTTTGAGAAATGAACGTTTAAAAAACAGATATATCTGTGACAGCGTCCCAGATAGCGCACCAGATCGCGTACTTTTCGCGTAAAGGAGCTTTGCGTAGCGAAGCTGATTGGCTCTCCGGTGTCTGTCAACATTCTAAACAGTCCGGTGCGGCCGCCATCTTGTCTCTCAGTAGGATCGAGAGACAAGAGGAGGAGAAAAACGAAGGGGGAATTTAATGAAAGGGGGCAAGGTAGATCCTTCTTGACCCCCTTGGAATGATGTTGGGGTTATTAAAGGGTCCCGTGGGGCAAATAATAAAAATTTGATTTTTCGCGGTAGAAGCGCTTCTCGGTTCGTGAACCGGGTCGCAAACTGGTAGCGAAACGTGAATTCGCCATTTTGTGTTTTGATTTAATTAAATTACTTGGTATAAGGGGGGACGGGAGACGCATCCTGACCCCTTATGTATTCTGAGGGTGGCTGAGGAGGCTCATATATGTTGATACATGTTTTCCAGCGGCTGTGCGTGAGCGTTTTTTTTTTTTTTGCTGCCTGACGTCTGTTAACGTTCGATTCGATGGAAATCAGGAACTGTTGACCGCCATTTTGTCACTGCGATTAAATATTTTGTTAAAAATAATTGTTATAAATTAATCCTTATTGATAAACATTGTCTGCGCCATCTTGCCTTTTTTGCAATGCCACACTTTTGTTGAGCACGGCAGCCATTTTAGATGCCTTGACCAGACCCACTCTCTGCACGCCGCTGATCCTCAGCATGGCTCCCCACCCTCGCAAGCATCTCCCCCACGCACTGGTCACCCCCGCTCTCTCTCTCATGCATGGGCCCGAAACCTCCTCCCATCTGCGATGTTCTTCTCTGAGAATCACACCCTGTGCCTGCCCGACACCTCCCTTTCACCCTATTCACTACCGCACCCTCTGACACTCCTCTTCCTCTGTGTCCGATTGTCCAGGCCGGTCCCAGGCTATCACCTATCCCTGCAGATGTAGTTTATGGCCCCAGCTGTAGAGAATCACCCCTCTTCAAAGGAGTTACAGTAGATCAAGGCCCCCACCCGATGAGATCCGTCACACCACAGGCGTTCCTACTATCTGATAACCATCCTGTATTGTGCTTGGGGAGGGGATTCTCACTGTGAGGGTGTGTGGGTCCGAGCCTGAAGCGGAAGATTCCAGGGATGCCTCTTTGTACATCAAAGTTTTTACAATTATGTGTCACATTATAAATATATAGCACTCCAACAAAGTTGTAGGATTATAACATTTTAATAACTTATAAATATATACAACGCAACAAAAACAGTAAATACATTTAAACATTTTTTTAAAAAAGAAGCAACAATGGTCAGTAGCTGTGTTTTGTGCGAATAGTCCCAAGGCAGCACAACGTGCTGAGTTCTGGACGGCACCCAGGTGATGTTACTGGTTTTTGGTATCCTACAATGCAGCTCCAAAAAACGGCGTGGGGCATCCCGGGTGGTGCGGGGGGAGGCCTCGTCAGTAGCGGTCTGTTGTGCGAATAGTCCCAAGGCAGCAGAACGCGCTGAGATGTGGATGGCAACCAGGTGATGTCCAGTAAGTTGCTGCACTAGTTTTGGCATCCTACAATGCTGCTCCGAAAAACGGCGTGGGGCGCCCCGGGGGGGGGGGGGAGGCGGCGTGAACGGGCCTCCCCAGGTGGAGGCTTGTCTACTGTACTGGGGCGCCCCTTTACCGTTTCAGTTGCCATTCCGCCCGCTTTTGCTACACTGTGCCTCATCCTCCATTCAGCTGTTTATCGCCCGCTCTTGCGGCTACAGCGTCTCGCTCACCATGTAGTTGAGTTGCGCCCACTCTTGCGGTGCAGCGATAGGCGGCTGCCACTGGACTCTTAAAAGGGCGGACGGCTCTTCGGATTTGGGCCTGGTCAACTAAAATGGCCCTGGGACACCTTGGAACTCGGATGTCCCCTGAGCCTTGAAGATTTTACAAAAGTCTTGGGGGCCCCCGACTCCTGCAGGCTTCCGGTGGGGAGCGGCTGCCATGATTGCTCGCGGAATGACCACGACGGAGCCACGAGATGGTGGTGCTCTAATGCTGACGCCAGCTTCAGTCTGAAACAGTCTGAAACATCCAGAAACAAGGTGGGGCTTTTATCGTTTGGGAAAAAAAAATGTTTTAATCCAATGAAAAGTGTTATTTTTAGGTCATATGATCAAGCCTTCTATCATTAGGAAACCAAAAGTAAAATGAACCAATGAAAAGTTTTATTAACATGTCACATGACCTGTTATGCTTACGTTACGCGCTGCTATAAAAAGCGTAGAAAATCCGTTGGCACGTGAGGGGACGTCAGTAGAGGACCGATGTGCGAATAGGCCAAAGGCAGCACAACGCGCCAAGATCCGGATGGCACCGAGGTGGTGTTCAGCAAGTTGCCGCACTGGTGTGGCCATCCTACAATGCTGCGCCGAAAGTCGGCGTAGGGCGCCCCGTTGGCCTGTGAGGTCGCATCAGTCAGTGGGGGCTGTTTGAGGATCTGACTGAATTCGAAAGCAATGTGATACTGTGTGTCGCCCCCAAGATGGAGGCTCCTCGGCTGCAGTGGGGCGCCCCTTGGTGTTTCACTTGCTATCCAGCTGAGTTGCGTCCGCACTTGCGGCTACAGTAGGCCGAAGGCAGCACAACGCGCCGAGATCTGGATGGCACCAAGGTGGTGTCTAGCAAGTTGCCGCACTGGTGTGGCCATCCTACAATGCTGCGCCGAAAGTCGGCGTGGGGTGCCCCGTTGGCTTATGAGGTGGTGTCAGTAGCGGACTGATGTGTGAATAGGTCGGAACCAGCACAAGGCGCCAAGATCCGGATGGCAAGTCCTGGATGTTGGGTGCCATAGTTGAGAGTTCTGAGCAGTGCTTGTAACACTGTCTGAAGCTTATTTGCACCTGCTGCAGCTTCACTATTGCCCTGGTGTGGCCAAAGATCGCCCATGACATAGGCGGCCGGCTCCCGAGGTCCGGCGGAACTTTTTTCCTTTTCCTTTCTGCATCTTGTCCCACAATCCGTTTGACCTGAAGACACGACCAGGTCCCTGAATGTGTGCAGGGGGACGCTATTGATTGAATCAAAATGGCGGCTTCACACAAAGCTGACTCAAGCGTTGCTGGTGATGCTTTACAGACAAAAACTGGTTTTTAGTTTGTACATTCTTCAGGATTTTTCCATCCAAGGCTGGTTGAGAGTTTGTAGAACAATGGCTTCAGATCTTGCCCTCCCCTCTTTTGACTGTTGGTTCTTGTTGCCTATCTCTTCTGTTGTCATTTAACTGAACCTTTTTTGACTGCCGAAAGGGGTTCTGGTCCGACCGCTGGTTGGTGGAGACATTTTGACTATATCCTGGACCTGCCCGGCCTCGCCCAAAATGGCGCCGGTATAAATGGGACTCGTAACTCCTTGTTGTGTACTGGTTGCACAACCTTGATATCACGAGATACGTATGCAGTTTTGAAGCACATGGCGGGCGGGGACGAGAATTGATTGAATATTTCGACATCCTTATTGATATTAAGTTCTGATGTGTTATTGATTACTGTACTATTGAAAGTTCAAATTAGCGTCACCGATGGTACTTGCCCGCAAATGTATATCTAGAAAATTTTATTGTAAGTGGCCCTGTCGTATTTTAATTACAAAATGTACGTCCACCGATTCCGCAACTGTTAGACACCTTAGTTCTTGCAACCTAATGGCCTGCTCGTTAAGTTCCTCTACAGTGTAAATGTCTCCTCATCATATACGATTCCAGTTTGCTCCGTGGCCGGCCCACGTGGTTATAGGCCCGTATTTGTATACTGACATTTTCACAATAAAGGTTTTTAAAACAAAACATGGTAGTAGTATTTACATTGGTAAAGTTTTTAATTTTAGTCACTGTTTTCGAATCAGTAAAAGGCAAGTGAAATAAAGCAGTCCAATTACATGACGGATAAAAGGTATAATACGCAGGAACGCAGTAAAGATAAATGGTCAAGGGCTGTTGTGTTTTTTACTCCTGCAACATAAAGTGATCGATAAGAATCTAATATTCAGGCGTATGGGCGACTAAGACAGCAGGCCGAGCATCTTTTGCTCAACGGCTCCGTCATGGGACGAAGAAACGCCCTTTTGCTAGAAAAAGGAATATATTTTACTTGCAGGACAGTTGTAATTTTTCCGGGAAAGTACATTAGCCTGGAACATTATAACATATATGTTTAAGAAAAAATTATGTTCGAAAGCAATAAAAAGGGTAATTTTTAGGTCATATGACCAAGCCTTTCATCATTAGAATAACAAAAGTAAAATGAACCAATGAAAAGTTTCATAAACAAGTCACATGACCTGTTATGCTTACGTTACGCGCCGCGCCCCGGATCGCTTCCGGGAAGCTGCGCTTCGCGCACCGGAGCACTTCCGGGAGCGCTAACGCGGCATGTCATATAACGCATTACGCGACAACGTAGGTCCAGAATATAGTCAAAATGTCTCCACCAACCAGCGGTCGGAACACAACCCCTTTCAGCAGTCTAAAAAGTTCTGTTAAATGACAACAGAAGGGACAGGCAACAAGAACCATCAGTCAAAGAGGGGAGGGCAAGTTCTTCCCTACCGGGTCACGTTGGGGCGCTACCGGAACTGATCGAATTGGTAGTCTACAGTGTTTCTGGATGTTTCAGACTGAAGCTGGCGTCAGCATGAGAGCACCACCATCTCGTAGCTCAGTCGTGGCCATTCCACGAGCAATCATGGCAGCCGCTCCCCACCAGAAGCCTGCGGGAGTCAGGGGCCCCCAAGACTTTTGTAGAATCTTCAAGGCTCAGGAGACGCTTTCGAGAATGGGGCCCAAGCCCTAGCAGACAAGCGTCCAAGTTCCAAGGTGTCCCAGGGCCATTTTAGTGGATCACGCCCAAATCTGAAGAGCGGGCCGCCATTTTGAGAGTCCTGTGGCAGCCGCCTATCGCTGCATCGCAAGAGTGGGAGCAACTCAACTACATGGTGAGCGAGACGCTGTAGTCGCAAGAGCAGGCGGTAAACAGCTGAATGGCGGAAGAGGCACATTCTAGCAAAAGCGGGCGGAATGGCAACTGAAACGGTAAAGGGACGCCCCACTACAGCGTGTCTTCAGGTCAAACGGATTGTGGGACAAGGTCCAGAATGGAAGAGTCATCAAAAGGCAAAAAGTTCCGCCCGACCCCGGGAGCCGGCCGCCTATGTCGGGGGCGATCTTAGGCCACACCAGGGCAACACGACTTGGGGAGGGGGCAGGAGCCAAGCGCCCCCTCCCAGTCCGCGCCACCACACCGTATGTTGAAAATCTGAAGCCATCGTTCTACAAACTCTCAACCAGCCTTGGATGGAAAAATCTTGAAGAATGTACAAACTGAAAACCAGTTTTTGTCTGCATAGCATCAGCAGCAACGCTTGCTATCAGAGTGCATGAGTTTCATGCTCGATCGATTGAGCTAGCCGGATCAGGCAACAAAAAGTATAAAATAGTTATGTAAATAGCTATTTAATAAAATGTTTTACCCTGTTACTTTGCTGGTGTGTTGTATATATTTATAATATTTGCATAGAGTTTATCGTTATTTTGGGCGGGGTGGGTGGCGGAGCCGAGCTGTCTTGCAGCCATCATGGTGTGGAGCTCAGTTCATCTCACTATTTTCGTATTTCTCATGAAGGGTTGTTCCTAATGTTTCTATTTTAGCGAGGTCAAAAAGAGATCTCATTAGTGGCCTACTGATTTTGCTCGATTACTTTTGTTTTTTTACACAATTTTTCACTATCTGCAAAGACTAAACAGAGTATTGCGACTTTGTGCTTGTTTGTAAATAGAGAATGAACCAAAGAGAATCAATTCTAAAACAGTAAATGCTTGGATAACAATCAATCAAATGGAGAGACAAGCAGGCACGACGGATTACAACGGGGGCAAAGGCCTGCGTTAACTACCCTTCACTATCTGCAAAGAGAGAGTACTACTAAGAGAAAAGAGGGGGGGGGCAGCGTTCAAAGCACATCAGCGTGCATAAACAGGAAAAAGTTTTTACCTATCACGTACTTGACATTTGACAGCTTTTGATATTTGCTATTAAAAAACCATTGAAATTCACTGAAAAAACCATAGGTTTTAGCCCATATATAGTTAGGGATTAGAATTTACAAAACCTTAATTTACTCGCACAAAACCATAGAAATTCGCATATATAGTTAGATGCAATAACTATATATCGCGCAACCGCAACCCACTGCTGATGATGTCACATATTACATCATTCATGACATGGTCAGTGACATCACTGATGACATCACTGATGACATCTCAAATGACATCACTGATGACATCACTGATGACACCTCAAATGACATCACTTATGACATCACTGATGACATCTCAAATGACATCTTAAATGACATCACTGATGACATCTCATTTGACATTACTCATCACATCACTGATGATATCATTCATGTGATAATACGATGAACCTCTTCAGATTCTAATATAACCTTAGATACAATCAGTGTAAACAGACACTCACAGACTGTCACTCATCCATGGAGTTACTCACACACCTAGTCACTCATGTAGAAAATCAATCACACCTCCATTTCTTCAACTATACGGTTATACACACCTTACTTATTCAAACATATACTAACACATATTTACTCTCTTATACAATCCCTGATACAAGTTTACAATGATCCATACAGCCACTCACACATTCACTGGCTCATATGCACAGTATTTATATATGACAACTCTCACATGTACTGTGTTTTACATATGTACTTACTTTGACATGTAGCACTGAGATATACATTCACTCACCAATACACCCATGAACACAGTCAACAACCCATACAGTTGTTTCCACATGCAGTTTTGAATCCATGCATCTAGTGAATCAACTGTTGACACATCTATGCACAGAGTCACACACCTTCCAGCAACCGACACACACACACACACACACCCATACAAATACTTGGGCAACCAATCAATAACCCATATAGTTACTCATATAGCTACTGATCAACACATGCAGCAGTTTACAAAACAACATATATAATGATGCACAAATTAAGACAGTTTAGTCACTAACCCATGCACTCAGTGAGACTCATTTAATCACTCTCTCATACAGTCATGCACCTACTAAATGCTTCATCCAGACACTTATACATACACTCATTCTTTAATATGTAATACATATTTTAACTTTACAGAAACATACAGTCACTGGATGTTGTCATCAGTGATGTCATCAGTGATGTCATTTGAGATGTCATCAGTGATGTCATCAGTGATGTCACTGACCATGTCATGAATGATGTAATATGTGACATCATCAGCAGTGGGTTGCGGTTGCGCGATATGTAGTTATTGCATCTAACTATATATGCGAATTTCTATGGTTTTTAAATTAAGGTTTTGTAAATGCTAATCCCTAACTATATATGGGCTAAAACCTATGGTTTTTTCAGTGAATATATATATATATATATATATATTTTCAACCACAAAAGTCCGGTTGTTCCTGGCGCACACTCGGTTGCGATCCTGCGTGGGTGCCGGTCACCCTAAATTTGAATCAACAAAATTTCCCTCTCCAAAAGGAAATAACGCAGGATACCTCTGGATGCTTGCAAAGATGTTTTATTCAGGCAAATGTGGCAACTGCCTACCGACGCGTTTCGCCAGTTACGGCTTGTTCACAGTAAAGCTGTGAAAGTGACCAGTGCTATTTACATGCTTGTGCTTAAACAGTGAAGTAGGACAACAAACTATTACATGGCAGAAATATTGGACTAGTCAATTCCATGGGTTCATAGTAGTCAACTTGAAAAGTATACAAATAAATAGTTTTTTGAGCAAATCAAAGACAATAATTAATCGTTATTGTACTGATTCAAAGTAATAACACATACTTTCTGTATGATTGTCACACACACTTAATGTTCGAATAGCACATCAGTGTGCGTGGCTCGAAAAGTCTTAAAGTCCCACCCAAGTGGGCATGTAACAGTCTTTCATAGCCGCCATCGCAAGCTAGTTGAATCAAAACAGCCACACACCTTGATTGGCCTTAGACACAGTTCACAGACCCGAAAATGCACTTATTAGTATTGGTAGTTCAACCAAACAAAAAGGAAACGTAGATATGTAATTACAATGGTTCCGCTTCAATAGGCATAACTAAAGTATATACATGTTATTCGTTCCGGCCTAGTTGGATTTCACAAAGTCCCGCCCAAGTGGGCATACTCAACGAGTATATCAATTTCTGGCTGTTTAATGGCTTGCTGAATTCTGGCTGAAACAGTTAATTCATACAGGTAACGTGCATTTTCATTCGGTTTTCAAGGACGAGGTTTCATAGGTTCCCATGGATTAACTGATTAAGTTGTCCTACAAAAAACATAAATGTGCAAATTTTGGTGAAAATTATACTATACTAAAAAGTATAGTCAGTCATAATCAAATTTAAAACCATTCTTGTGTCACATTAAAACAGTTTACATCATTAAACGAAAACAGATACATTGCAGATCCTAAATAATAATTTTTTCACGTTATATGTACTGCTAATTCCTCATTAGAGTTCATCCCAATCGGGTGTAGAGTCTCGAAGTCAATGATGTATTTTGACTCCATTACTCTTAGTTGGTGTAAACCTTATTGATTGTTTCACCGCATCCAATACAACAAAGGACAACAAGTTGTCATTTTGGCCATGATAGATTTTAAAATGTCTGGCGACAGGATATTGTTCGTTGTTGTTGCGGATTGCCCTCTTGTGTTCAAGCACTCTCATTTTAGCTTTGTGGATTGTGCTGCCGATGTAATACTTTGAACACGGACAAATAAGGCAGTACACATAAAACTCTGTGTTACAATCAAAGGGCCCTTTGATAGTGAACACTCTCTTACTGTTAGGGACTTTTATTTTATCACAGTTTTTGCTGCCCCTACATGCTTTGCACTTCATACAGCACTCAAACCCTCCTGTTGTTTTATTGGGCCTAGTATCCATAGCTGAAATTGCATTTTTGCTCAATTCATCTTTTAATGAAGTATTTCTCCAGTAGGTGATTTCAGGGGTCTCACTAAGACATTGGCTCAGAAAGTTGTCTGTCTTTAGAATAGGTCAATTCTGTGTCAGGATTTTCCGAACTTGAAAGGCTTGGCCCGAGTAAGTGGTGATAAATCTTACTGTGTTGTTGTCCTCATCTGTAGGTCTAATCTTGGGTGTAAGTAGTGCAGTTCTTTCAACTTTATTGACCTTTTCTATGGCTTGGTTTATTGTTTTCATGGTGTAGACTCTCTCAGAAAATCTCACTTTCATTAGGTTTTTCTCCTTCTCAAACTCTTCGTTCGTACTGCTGTTTCTTTTAGCTCTCAATAATTCCCCGTAGGGGATGCTTTGTACCAAACTGTACGGGTGGGCACTGGTTGCAAATAGTAAGCTGTTGCCCGCTGTAGCTTTCCTATGGAGCCTGGTTGAAAGCCTTTGATTTGAGACTTCTACCTCCACATCCAGAAATACCACTTTCTTCCTGCTAATGTGGGATGTCAATCTGATATTGTAGTCATTGTTATTCGAGGAAGAAATAAAGGCTTTCACACTAGTCTCATCTCCTCTCCATATTGGAAAAATATTGTCTATGAAGCGAGTCCACAGAATCACCTGCTCCCCTTGATAGTCACGACTACTGGACACCTGCTCCTCCCACCAGCCCATGAATAAATTTGCGTAGCTGGGGGCGAAGCAGGTGCCCATCGCCGTGCCCTGTGTCTGTTTGTACAGTTTGTCATTGAAGAGAAAAAAATTGTTTGTCAGACAATAATTTGCCATTTCTACCAAAATCTCAGTGTGTAGCAGTGTTTTAATAGATCTTGCTCTTAGGAAATGCCTCATTGCTTGAATACCCAGCTCGTGTCTGATTGATGTATACAAACTGGTCACATCCAACGTGACCAATAAAAATTCTGGTTCCCAAATCAAGTCATTGATAAGGTTGAGAAAGTGCATGGTATCTCTCAGGTATGATGGAAGGGCTACAACAAAAGGCCTTAGGAAGAAGTCTATGTATTTAGACGTCATCTCTAACTGTGATCTCATAGATGACACGATGGGTCTACCCGGTGGTGCCTTTGGATTTTTATGGAGTTTGGGCAGAAGATACATTATCGGGGTTTTGGGGTACTTGCAACTTAGGCTGTTGAATTCTCCTTTTTCCAAAATCCCGTTCTCTAACCATTGAGATAGCATGTCATCGTATTTAACATAAGAGGATGATACTTCCCCTTGGGTAGCTGCCTGGTAACAAACCCCATCATTGAGTTGGCGGTGGCCTTCCTGTAAATAATCGTCTTTACCCCACACTACAACATTTCCACCTTTATCCGATTGTCGGATTACAATGGACTTGTCACTTTTTAAGTTCTTTAATGCTTGTAATTGTGGTTTAGTAAGGTTACGCTTGGCCCAATCTTTTTTGCAATAGCGTAATTTTTTCAAATCTCTGATGACACTTTTTTCAAGACATCTATTGCATCACAATGTACAACCGGTAAAAACGTGGATTTGGGTTTAAAGCCACTTTTACAAGGTTTATCGATGGTCATTTCCAAATTGTCTAGATTCAATACTTCATGGTGTTCGATATCCTCATCTAGTTCGGTGACAGTTTGCAGTGTCTCAATGTCTGATAAACACAAAGCCCCTTGAGACTCAGATCCCATATCTACATTTCTATTGGGCGCATGAAATTGGAACCATTTTTTTAATTTCAATTTCCGCACAAAGCAAAAAGTGTCTATGCGTGTCTGTACATAATCCAGTTTACGAGTAGGACAAAAGGACAATCCTAAGGCCAAAAGATCAATGTCAGTAGAAGTCAACTCACGTTTAGATAGGTTGATCACCGTCATTTCATTCCTTTTCTGGCTCTGGTTGCCATTGGACTGGCTTTGTTGAAATCTTCTCTTCCTTCTCCTCCTTGCTTTTTTCTTCCTCTGGATCCTCCGGCTTTGCCTCGAAATCCTCGTCCTCGGCCTCTCCGAAAAACCTGCTCGTCTTGACCCATTGCTGGATTCAGTTTAGCTTGATTGAGCATTTGGAACTGAGTGATAAAGTTGATCCTACCACGTCCTCTCATCATGGTATGCGGTGTTCCTCTACCCACTGACGCATCCGAAAGATTGCCATCTGATGCATCACTTTCTTCGACAGTAGTATTGACTGCTTCTACTGTCACATTATCGGTTGTGTTAGGAGAGGTGGTCTCACTTGCTTTTTGGAAGAGGTGATCGTATTTCTTGTGGAAGGTTAGTGTTCTTCCGGATTGATAGTCCTTGAAATCTCGAATGAATTTTCTTTGTTTTTTGCTGGTGATGTCTTCTTCTAGTTTGGTAAGCTGTGTTTCGAGTTTGGTCATAAACTCTTGTATTTTCTCTTGTGTGGTTTACGCGGCTACTTCTGTTAGCACACTTTCAATTTGCTCCAATAGTTTGGCTCTGTCCTTAACGGCATATTTAATCAGTATTCTCATCATAGTGATGGAGCAGTCCTGAAACTCTGACCCCCAAATCTAACAGTATGTATCAGGTATCAGAGCACTTTACATGAGCACCACTTGCATTACATTCATTTACATTTACATTTACATTTACATTCATTTTGTTGAGCGTCATTGCCGAGACTCGAACCTGGTTCCCAAGATTTGAGGTTGACCAACCTATCTGTTAGGCTACATCCTCTTCATATGTAACTGCCCTTCACAGACATTTCTGCTGCAGATGCCATTGCCAAACAAGGTGTACTGAGCGTAGTGTTGAGAAAAAGTTAAGGAAAATGGACATAAAACAACAATGTAAACCTACCCTGACCCCACACCCATGTGGGGACTTTCAAAGAGATACAACCTGATAATATAATAAAACTTTGAAAAATGATTTTCATGACCACATTTTTTAATCTTAGCAAGATTTGCAAATCTTGAAACCTCAATCTATCCCAATGACTTTTATGGGCCTCATGATTCACAAATTCAGAAATATATATTCAGGTATACAATGGCCCCAGTTGGCCCAGAACCCTACATTGGGCTTCACCACATGCAGCAGCATGTGAAAAAGCTATGGCTTCAGGCCAGTAATTTTTAACCACCCTAGCCTGTACATGGCTAAAAGCTATGCAATGTAGGGTTTCAAAACCTTCAGCAGAATGGGTCCTGCAGCCGCCCACGCTGCACATGGCCGAGAGCATTGATCAACAGAGGTTGGCCACACACTGCTGTTTGGATGCATGGCAGAGAAAGCTGTTACCAACCCACTTTACACATGTCTAAAGTCTGTTTGCAGACAGGGTTATCCTCCTGGGTAGATTTGTATGTCTAACATCTGATCTAGCCAAAAGCCACATGTTGTGGTCACCCTACCATCCACTTCTAAATGTTATGTTAAGTTACAATGATTTGTATTGTATATCATCACCAATGGTCTGCAGGCATGGAAGGCCCTGTGAAGTACAATTTGACCACCAGCGGAGGGTTGGATGAAGGGCGTAGCACTTTGCAATTTCTAGGTTCACATTTTGATAGGAAAAGCATTTTTGGGTTTGCATATAACTTTGATGCTGTTTGGCGAATATTCAACAAGTCTCATCCACCTCTGTAAAGTTTTAGGGTGATCTTTCAAGTTGGTGAAAAGGCCCAAAACAAGTTTTCTCTATTCATTTTTCCATAGGAAATAGTGACACAGCCCCAATCCAATAAATACATGAATAATGGATTTACCCCATGTTTGGCAGAAATCTATATTTTGGTCCAGAAAGCTTGCTTTTGGTGACTTGGTGTAATCCCTTCTGTAGTTTTTGAGAAAAAAAAACATTCTCTATATCATGCTGCTGAGGAGTAACAGAGCCCAAAGAACTCATGATGACAATCTGATTGGTTGCCCTCACATAGTAGGGTTACCCTGAGTCCTTTGTCGGAAAACATATATTTTTTAAATGTTGCCACAAATGCACAGTGAATTGCAAATCCATGGTCAAATTCTATTAAATCAAAACCAAGGGTGAGGCATGTCCCTGGGGGGCACCACATTTGTATATTTAGTGGAGGGGAGGTCATAGGCCCCTCCTACAAGCCTCTAGGAGTCTCTGGAGACACCACCTCCTGGGCTTGATTGAAAATTAAAGGGGGGCAGGCAGCTCCCTTCCCAGTGTATTGAAATGCCCCAGGTACCCAATATCCTGTGAATGGCTCGATAGTTATACCCGGGGAGCCCCCCAGGACACAGGGACCAAAATGTACCCTCCCACCTGGTGGGAGCTTCAAAACTACATATTAGAAAATATATAGGTACATAGGAAAATTAGGAAATATTTTTCACCCCAATATTCTCAGTGACATCATATGTTCATGTTTATGTTTATGTTTGGGCGATTTGTATAGCGCGCAAATACCCTGGGGTGTCTCGGCGCTTGAGGATTATAAAGTCAGACAAGTGGGTGCATGGGGTTATTGAGTGAAAAGCCAGGTCTTCAATTGTTTCCTGAATTTGATGAGGGTAGGGCTGGTTTTAATGGTGACGGGGAGGGAGTTCCAGAGTCTGGCTGTAGAGACTACGAAGCACCTGTCTCCCCAAGTAGCTTTCTTAGTTTGTTGGATGAAAACGAGGATTGCTGTGGATGAGTGCAGTGATTTGTTTGGTGCATATGGGCGGAAGGCATTTGTTAGGAACTGTGGGCCGGAGTTGTTGATGGCTTTGTAGGCCATACATAGGGCTTTGAATTTAGTGCTGCTTCTGATAGGCAGCCAGTGAAGCTGGGGGATAAAAAGGGTGATGGATCTGAACTTGGGGATACCGAGTAGGATTCTTGCTGAGGCGTTCTGCACCAGTTGGAGTTTGATTAGGACTTTTTCTTGGGCATTAAGGAGGAGGAAGTTGCAATAGTCGGTTCTGGAAAAGATGAGGGTAGTGATAAGAGTTTTGCCGGCCGAGGGTGGAAGGAATGGAAGTAGCTTCTTGATTTTTTTTAGGGTGAAGAACGAGGTGGAGACAACTGCATTTGCGTGGTATTTAAAGAGGAGTTTGTTGTTGAACAGGACCCCAAGGTTTCGGACTTTGGTGACGTGTTACAGTGGGGGGCCCATCTAGTTAGGCCACCAGGTAGGGGACCATCCAGGAGAGAAGTTGCCGAAGGTCATCACCTCCGTTTTGTCAGAGTTTAGTTTTAAACAGTTGCTCGTCATCCAGGAGCTGATGGCTAGCATTCCCTCCTGGAATCTGGCAGCAACTTCATAGACAACTTCAGCTTCATTCTCATTGACTATTTGATGTAGGTGTTGTTGATGTAGCAAAGGCTCATTTGCGTAGATCCTGAAGATTTTCCGAAATAAATTAATGAATGTGAGTAGGGAAAAATCCAGCCATCTATGAGATATTTTTTCATCTGTAACTTCTTGTCACACGTCTGATATACAAAAGCAATATACTTTAATGTCCAATAGACCCTTCTGGTTGTAGAGATATATTGGATTTATAGGTTCTCCAAAAATACTTGCTGCCCCAAGCCAACAGCTGAGCTGCACCTTCATTGATTCATATGATAAAATATAAAGAATGAAAAATAGGCATGAATGTAACCTATGTATTTCTGAAATTTACACATGATTCTGAGCTGAGAAACAGTGGTTATTTGCTAGACCTCCGAATTTGTGTTACCCATAGCATTATGTGATTTAAAGGACAATTTGCAAAATTTCTTCTTATTTGGCACAATAGATTACATTTGGAAGCCACAAATGCAGTTAAACCCAATTGGTAATAACAAATTGCCCTACATGTCTCCCAATAAAAAAGCAACCTACTAGTGGGATTGGACCAAGTGCCTGTGATAAAGAAAACTCTCAAAAACATGACCTGGAGATATCATATTTCACCCAGCAAAATCAACTATGTTTTTAATGTGGGTTAGTGCAGCATTTGGACCCTATCTCAGCCTCCACAAAACCTCCCATACTTAGACATTTGTAAACCTAGATTCCTGACAAAGTCCATGGTTGTGTGACATATTCAGCATGGTTATCGCACCAAGAAACCCTTGTAAACCTCAAGCTTTGGCTAAAAACACATACTTTCCTCACATTTTTGTTTCAGCGTCTGAAGTGATCTGCAAATGTTCTATCATGCAGCATTCCCACTTGCCGCCCATTAAAAAGGGTAGCATGCTTGTGTCGGTGCACCTAGTGCCCGCCAAAGGAAAGGGCCCAAAATGCACCATGGACTGATCAAGTTTTTCAACTCAAAACCAATATTTTTTTTGCATTTGAACCAGCTTTAGATGTTGAGCCTCAACTCAACAAGCCTCCCAAAAAACATACTGAACCCAGATATGTCTGAAAACTGGATACCTGGGAAGTCCAGGGTGGTGTGTCTTGTGTGGATCCCACATGGGGGTTTGGGCAGAAGCCCATGCAAACCTCAAACTTTAGCTAAAAAATTGTATTTATTCACAATATTGTGAGGAAATGTTTTAGAAGATGCACAAGATACACACATTTCCTACCACCAAGCATTCCTACATGTCTCAAAATGCAATATGGACTGATCAAATCTTTCCACTCACAACCAACCCTTTTTTGCAATTTGGGGAGCTGTGGATTTTGGGCCGTAGCTCAAATGGCACCCAGGGACACATACCATACCCAGACATTTCTGGAAAATAGAAACTTGGGTGAGTCCAGGGTGGTATGATGTGTGTTACTCTGGCAAGGTCTTTTCCCACTGATGCCCTTGCAAACCTCACAAACTGGCTCAATACACATGTTCTCCTCCCACCCATCATTTTCCATCAGTACTGGTGAGAGACTGGTGGGATTCCCATCCCCTTGGGTAAAGATTGGGGTTAATACCACAATCTGCCTTCTCTGGTGGAAAGATTGCAGTATTTCCTATTAAAGTTGGGACATAGCCCTATGCCCCTTGTTATTTTCTCTTAATTTACCTTTTGTGTATAGTAGAGCTTCTTCCCTTACTGGGTGCAGATGGGTGAAAATCCACTATCACCCCCCCCCCCCAGTGGTACAGAAAATCTGGAAGGCCCTTTTTGGTGTGGCAGCATGAGCGTGTGCGTAATAGGCCACCCCCACCGTTCACTTTTTCCCTGCTGTATAGAGGCCTTTCAGTCCTTCCAGGAATGCAGTCAGGCATTGTTTTATTTTTGTGTTTCAGACAGACTGCATTTAAATTGCCACACACATTTTGGTGCAAGTTAAAAACATGGCACATGAAAACATGAAAGTTAGGCCTATTCAGTCTGAAATGCTTTTGCTGAATAAACATGTGTTTTTTTTCAATGTAGAGAAAAGTGACCTTTTTAGCTTTGAAGATTAATAGAATGTGTTTCTCTCTTCCCAGTTCATTCCTTGCAATCTAAATTCACTATTCCTGTCTTAAAATACTTTGGCTTGTTGCATATTTTGATAAACATGTTTAGTTTAAAACACCTCTTTTTATAATGTGTGAATTAACAAATGCACCAAACACTACACATGGGGCTAAATGATTTTTGCATGAAAAGCTGTCTAAAACACTAAAGCATGTTGCTGTGGTTGCTGTATTAACTATGTGTGCTTTTAAAATTTACACTACAGCATAAAAATGCTATGTTGCACATTGCACATTTATTTTGCTTGTTGTCATAAATAATAGAAAAGCTGCTTGAAACTAATAGCTTGGCTAGGTAAACATTTATAAGGGGTATTAGTATGGAGTTGGGAAACATAATGGGCTGATTTACATGAAATTAATATTCTCTTTGTGTTTGCTTTGTTTTCTGGGCCTAAGAGAACATGGCTGCCTGTGAATCCATCAAGACTATGACTTGCAAATCAGCTTTCCTCAAGCCACGAGGGAGTCAAGCCATATTGAAGTTTCTACATTCTTGTGATTGTGCCAATGTACCTGTTAGTTAAAATATCCGTCCCACTGCGCTGTGAAAGGAAGGAAGAGAATAAGAATGAAACATTTTTCCTAGCAGATGTTGCAAATATATATAAAATGTATTTACTCATGTTTGCTTCTTTTGTTAAGACTGGTATGCTCTAGAATTTTCAATGAGTCAGGATAGTGAGATGTCATGCTATTGTGGCTGACCAATCACGTACAGGTTTTCCTGAAGATTAAACATTTTTTGTGTAGTCTGCCAAGAATTAGAGTATAAATACTGACCTCTCTGGAGGCGTGGTTGGCTTCTTGCTCATTTTGGCTTAGGCTTTGCTTCATTCACATGGGTTAGGTACAAGAACGTCCCTGGAGATAGCTGATAGGGTGGAGATTGCTTCTGACGAGAGGGGAGTTTTTTTTTCAAAGAGTCCTTGCACGTCATATTTTGGCACTGCAGGCCACATTCCTTTGAGGTCCTGTAAAGGGCGGGCTGTTTTGCTCTTTAGACACAGACAGGAGCAGAGTGCAGTGGATCAAGGAATATGGTGCAAGCTAGGCAAGGGGATATGCCCTAAAACCCCTTATTATGTTGTAGGAAGAACCCACATACAAGAGACATGAAGCACACATATATAGAAGTCAAACGATTATGTAATCACTAAATATAACACAGAAAAAACAACAGGTAACTCCAGGATGAAAAGGAAAAGGTCTTGAGTGAATCAATTGAAATCTTTTAATCCTTTTTCAGACGTAAAAGCACAGTAGAACAAGCCAGCTGACACGTGTTTCGTTGCGCATTGGAGAACTGCTCCGCAACTTCTTCAGGGCTGTGGCAATGACTAATATTCTGTAAGAGCACTCAGCCGGTGATAATTCCAACCCGGCCGGGCTATATTATCAATGGGCGAAGTATCAAAGAAATGCAGCGTAAAGAAAAAGAAGTAACTCCACTGCTGATACTCCACAATTGTTCAGTGAAGCAATATAGTGTTCAGACGTAGTCAGTCTTACGATCAAAGTGGCGATGCACATAAGAGTCATGAAAGGGTCTCATCAAGAAAGTCTTGGTGTTCCGTTTTGTATAGTCTTTAGTTCTCAGTGTATTCGGATCCTTCAGTTCTTTACTCGATGCCACTACCCGGCAATGCCCAAATAAATTACAAATAACAATAAAATATATTATTTAAAAAGTTAATAATTTTCCAATAATATAATGCAGGAGAAGCACTATGTCCAACTCACAGCAAGGTGCTAATAGGAAATTTCCTACAGACCCTCATTTCACCATGTGTGGCCAGCCTCTGCTGCACACAGCACTCAGCTTATCGAAGGAGGGATTAGTAGCAGGGATAGGACTGCAGCCAGAAGCTGTTATCAATCTGTTGTTTGTGACTAACACCCATGTATAGTTGTTTGCCAAAAGTAGCAGCAGCACACTTAATGCTTTTTTCCCTTACTTTTACAGGATTCCTGGATTCTATACTGGATTCATAAATCTTGAACCCTCTCACTACCATGTGGATTGGGGGAGGGTTGGGATTTGTGAAGTACCTGAGAAAAATAATGTATTTTGTTGATAGTGTTTCCCATTGGGGCAATTCACATGGGCCTTGGGTAAGGGTAAGGGCACCCTGCCCCAGGACAAGTTTCATCTTATTTTTTCCAAATAGAGTGGTGGGTGCAATTATTTGAGAATTGGTGGCTGGAACTTAATGTTTTCTTTGTGAGCCAGTCATTCACTGAGTAGTGGGTAAATCATCCTTAGTCGGATTCGCAAATCTCTAATGCATGATGGGAAAAAAAACTTAAAGTTCTGTGTCCAATGGTGTGCATTTATGCTTGTTGATTGGATTCGCGAATCCTTCATGGATTTACACATCTGTAGAGTATGTGCAAATTAACGATGCAGATGTTTATAAAATTTAACCTCTTCCTGCTTAGATCAGATCACTTTTCATAAGCTAATTTCTTGGAAAACCACTGAACAGATTTACACTTGTAACTGACACTTTCTGTGAAACTCATGAGTAAAAACACGAAGGACTACATATCCCATGAGCCCACTACTCTCTCAATACTTGCCAATTACGGCAGCCTTCTTGAAAGCAAACATTATATTTATTTATTTAAAAGGTTTTATATAGCGCTGACTAGACCCAGAGGTATCAGAGCGCTTTACATGGGTATCAGACAATGAATTGCAGGTTACAGCTTTACAAAGGTTACACAGTTATTGGAGCATGGCCATTTTAGTTACAAGTAAGGTTGAGACAAACAAAAAGGAACGTATAGGTAGGGGAAAAAACTGGTCTATAGCATCTCATTGCTAGGTGTTAGACCTGGCACCATTGGCAAAGGTCTCCCTTCCATTTTTGCTGTTGCCTCGTGTTTTTCTGGTGTTAGATGCTTTGGGCACTGTGCCACTGGTGCCCAGTGCCATAGTGTGAGTGCTCCCTACTGTAAATTGATGCATTGATTAGTGGTTCCATGATTGGATATTTGGTTTACTTGACAGACCCTAGTACAGTGCACTGAGTGTGCCCAGGGCCTGTAAATCCAAATCCTGCTAGTGGGCTTGCAGCACTGGTTGTGCCACCCACAGAAGCAGCCTTGTAAAATGTGTATAAGGTCTGCCATTGCAGAACCTGCGTGCAGTCTGGTACTGTCATGCTGACTGGGCAAGTGCACCCACTTGCCAGTCCCTAAACCTTCCCTTGTCTTCATATTAGTCACCCCTATGGTAGGCCCAAGAGCAGGGTGCATTGTAAGTATAAGGTAGGACAAGCACTGATGTGTGTGGCATGTCCTAATAGTGAATTACAGCCATTTTCGTTTTTCACTATTGCAAGACTACCTGTTTCCCATAGGATAGAATGGGATGCTGGATTGTTACATGTTTATAATCCTAGCAGACTCAGAGAACATGGTAGAAATTCGAGTTTAGTATGCCTGGACTGAGAATAATAAAATACATATTTTATTAAAGTTTATTTTAATATTCTGTGTTTGCAAATACCACTTTTAGAAAGTAGGTATTTGCTTGCCTAACCATTTGAGCCCCCCTCTGCTAGGTTGTGTATTCCTTGTCTGGGTTTGTGTGTGACAGGACTGGGGAATTCCAGGAGACAGGGTGGGGCTGCCCGGTGGTGAATAGGGAGATCTGCATCCAAGATGGGAGGGAGCATTTGCACCTGGGACCTGAATAGGGCTGGGCCTTCCCTCTACGATGCTGGCTCCACCCTCTGTGGTGTGTCTGATGTCTCTGCCCTTCACACTGAAAGAAGAGAAGGAAGACTGTCAACAGAGTGCTCCTGGCCTGTACTTGCCTTCCACAATGCTGACTCCACCTCCTGTGGGGTGTCTGATGTGCCTGCTCTGTGCTGTGAAAGGAAAGGAGAAGTCTGGTAAACAGAGTGCTTCAGAACTGGCTTGACCTGGGCACAGGCCCCTCTCCCCTCAGAGAACAAAGGACCTTGGGGTATAAGTATTGGGAACCTGTGCCCATGAAATGACATCACTCCTGGAACTGACAAGAAGAAAACTCTGCTGAGGAGAAGGAACCTGAAGAAACTGAGGAGAGACTATTCCCAAGCTGAAGTGCTGCTTGGGGGATTGGCCTGCTGTGGTTGCCTGGCTGCCTGGAGAGGATAAAGGACTTTGTGGATTTTCCCCCTGCTTTTCAACTTGTCCTAAAAACATCTACAAGGGCTTGGAAGAGAGCTTGCCCCCTGACCGAAGTCCCAGGACCAGTGGACTTCACCAGCCTTTGTGAATTGCTACTATTCCAGTGGATGCAGAGGCATGGAGCTGTGACCGACTCTCACGACTGGCCCGGTGTCCTGTTGGCACCGCACTGAGCAACGTCCGCCTTGAACAAAGCAAGCTCTGCGCTCACCGACTCCGTCTCGAAACCGTCAATGAGCTGTAGCCTGCACCTCAACTGGATGGACACAGGCAATCTTACTTTATAGTTGTGGCTACTAGATTTGTTGTTTTAATCTAGTCAAATGTCCCCTAGTGAAGTTGATGAAACACATTGTGTGGCCGGAGACGTTTCTTTCAAGGATATGGCACTGTTTTCTCAAGGAGTCATTCATTTGTATCACACATTTTATAGCACTTGTTTTCACAAGGAGTCATCCATTAGGATTAGAAAGTCTATAGCACTTATATGTTTTCACAAATGGTCATCCTGTAGAATTTTTAACTCTATTGCATTGTTTATTCTACAAGGATTTACCTGTATGGGTTGTGAACTGTTTTTGTAAACTCCAATGGGTCCACAAAATTATTGTTGCATGGTATATTGACATCACTGTGCTCCACTGATTCTGTGGGAGGCTTCTCAGGTAATCTTTCAAACTTTTGAAAAGTTTACAAACTTTTTGTTGACCAATGCTTGTTTATGGTTGCATTTAAAAATGATAAAAATGTCAAGAATCTGTATATCTGGAACCTTCTGATTTTGATGAACAAGGTCTCTAGAAATTCATATAAATATGCTCTATTTTGATAAATTGTTGTTCTGTCTCTAAATTGGTGTGTGCCAGACTTATTCTGTTTTTGGTGCTATTAAATGCTTTACACTACGTTTCTTGGCCAAGCCCTACTGCTCCTTTGTAAAGCTACCTAGGGTTGAGCCAAGGTTGAGTAAACAATGCTGAATGTACCCAGGTTGGTATTTGTGAGTGTACTCCATGATAAGGCCCCACAGCAAAATCATATAGTACACCCACATGCTCACACTGATTTAGAAAAGCAATGTACTGGTTTGTCCATTATGTCATTTGGTTATAGGGATGTATAGCATTTGTTCAATCTCCCAAAAATATTGAATACCAAAAACCAACAACTGAACTGAAGCCTATTATGATTTCTCAATGTGTACAGACCATGCAGCAACTTATGTGGTAAAATCTTATGCATAAAAATGCGTATGAAGAAAACCTATGGATTGTGATAGTTCATAAGATATTTTGGGCCTTATTATGAGTTCAGTCCCTGTGGTGGTGGTCTGATGACGTTCAGCCATTTGTCATATTGCGAGTTGGTCTGATTGGCTTTACAAAGAGTACAGCTGGACCACCGGCACTGCCAGCACACTGCCGACTGCCAGGGTTGCGTTCGTAGAAGCAGCCTCCATTGGGCGGTACAGAGGCGCAGGACCTCCATCCATATTACTAATTGACTTACTGATGAGCTGACTGCGGCAGTAAGACCACCGTGTAAAATTATACCTTCAAGTTTTTCCAAGCAAATTTCAACATGGATCCCTTCCTCCAGGTCTCCCCTACACAGGAGCATCTTCTCCCCATGGAATACGACCCCTTCTTCAGAAAAGTACAGGTAAGTGATTTGGTACCATATACCCATTACTTGGACTGTCCACATATGGGTCAGACTCCGCCAATCAGTAGGTGGTATTTTTCCACTTATATTATGCATATGTGTGCATCGGACACTGGTTTCAATATATATGAAAATACACTGCCGCAAGACTGACAAAGCACTGGCCCCTCTGGAAACTTGTAATATAGCGGTTGGAATGCCGCAGGCTCAGTGGTCTCCTATAGGACACAGTTCTTTGGTGGTCAGAGCGCTGAACTCATAATAAGGCCTTAAGGGTGATCTGATTGTCGAAGGACCACTAAGTGACCTCTGCACCTGTTGTCTCACCATCGTATGCCATTGTAAGGAAATTCAAATCTTATTCTAAAATGTTATTTTATTTTACTGTATGTATATAGAAAGAAAATGAACTGCAATGTGGAATAATTTAACTTTTTTTGCATTTACAATGTTTATTTGTACACTCTTCAACAGATTCACTGGTAGATATTTGCATCAAGGATGGGCTTGATAAATGTGAGCTTTTTAAGAGTGTTGATTAATGCTCTGAGAACAGCACTGTTTTGAAAGTGGTAATTTTCCTTGAACTGAAAGAAAAAGAAAGATGAAATGTTGTGTTAAACATTCATTTAACTTTTGTAATAGTTCAGGGAATCTATATATCTTGAAAATAATTCAGCTCTGCGAATGACAGGAAATAATTCTCTGATGTACTTCTTTTCTGTGAAATCTGATCCTTGAAAACACACCCATTTTTCAATAATTATTTCCCATTTTCACACCGTTTCCATGGATCGCTTCAAGTGCATTATTTCACTGTTTAGAAAGTTTAAAGCTTGGCAGTGGTCTCCTGGATCCACTGCTGCTCCCCAATTTTATTTTTACATTCACAAAGGTGAATGAGTCCGAATGCCATACATCACATCCTAAATCATAGTTTGGAAGGAATTCCCTAAACATGCCCTTTCCATATTGCATTTCTATACCCATCTCCTACTGAATTGAAAATTGGGGTTAGAACACAGCAAAAAGTCATTTAACAGCCACAAAACCTTTGATATGGTAATTCACAGAGTTTACAACCACTGAGTAACTTTGCACATTTGGCCCTAAATGCTGTTCCTGTGGTCCTAGGAGACTAACAAGTGACCAAGAAGGAATGCTATCTGCCCAAGGTATAATCTCTGTAGGCAAAATAAAATGGAACACCTCACTCAGAACATTTTGCTGCCCAAGATTTCAACATCTAAAAACAAGACCAAGTCAGAAGGTAACTTCTTTGAACTTGCTATGCTGTTCTTTTGCACTGTTTAAACTAAAACTTTTTAAAAAACATGTCTCTTATCCCTTCATTAGATTACATTCTTTTGTGTATCATTTTACTTCTCACATTTTACTTGATTTGTAGAAATTGTTTTGGGGATTTGTGCAGTGTTGTGTTCTGACCTTTTAATTGTTTTGGCACTGCTAAGCGTATTACACAATTTTCCTAAGTTTAGAAAGTCTACTCTGTTTCATAGCAATGAGGAGTTGTGTTGAGGAGTAAATTGTTTAAAGTATTGAAACTGTGGGCCATAGTTATCAGCTTTTCATGCAATGCTGCAAGACACCTTTCTGAGCAGATGTGCATTAAAGGGAGAGGGAAGGAATGCACCATATCTATCAAATCTCCCAGAAACCCGCGAGGGTATCAGGGAAACACTGGAGCTGGATTTTCTCGGCAGGAGAAAAGAGAGCGTCTCTTAGTGCGTCAGCAGGGAGGGCTGGCTTCCTTCGGCACTCGCATCAGCAGGGCGTCGGGCAAGTAGATAGTCGATTCTGCTCCAAACCACCGTGTGTTGCTTAAGGAAGATGTTGTTATATTTATACCTAGAAGGTGCCGAGTTTGACGGAAGGTTGGACATAAGACGTCACTAAGAACTGGTAGTTCTTTCAGGACTCTCAGGAGTTCTAGGACGAATCAAAAAGAAGCAAGGGGAATTCCCGGGCTGTGGGAGGCTTGGTTTGTTTAAGAACGCGTTGTACTTTCTAGGAGTCTATGGGAGTAGCCTTGCCGTATTTGGACTGCATTGACTATGACTTAATATGGATATGATTCTTATGACTTTATAAGGATATGATTTGTTATAACCACACAAGGGCATAAATCGGGAATATCTCATTAGGGTCCTAGATACATTCACAACACCCACTCCACGTATAAAGTCCATCATTACTAAATACTAAGCAATAATAAACATATAATGATGCATGTGTTTTCCAGCCCACCCAAAAATACATCGTTTGTATTTGAAATGGTGTATACACGAAAAATGAGTACAATACTGTACATTTTCAAGCAGTGGTATCATTCAGATAATGCATATTTTGTTCATTTAGAATGTTGACTGAATGAATCACGAAAATTACATTTATGAAATGGCTCTTAATACAGGAGAAAAGGCCGAGACCATTTCATCACATATTTATACTAGACTGTACATGTGCTAGAGGCTAAATCAAAATATTGTTTCTAGGTATTTTAAAAATAGAAATCTTGTTCTCTAAGAATAGTTCTACTTTAGGCAGAGTATCATGTGCCAAAAAAAGTAAATATTTTGGGAACTGGGGAAAAATATTTTCGCTTTTGGAAAGAAAAATAGTCCCAATGTTTTTTAGAAGTTCTGTTTATCAAAACTGAAGGCCGAATTCAAAGTTCAGGGAACGCTGTGTGCTCGCTATTTCAAATATTATCCCCGTTGTTAGGAGAGAACATTACCTCAGATAGGCTGGCAAAAAATTTGTCTACAAGGTAGGTGAAAGTTGGGGCAGATTTGAAAAGGTGGAAATAGTGCATATTTGCGATGCATTGTCATCATCGGTGTTTAGATCAGCAATGGTCACGGAAGGTTGTACCTGTGTGCCGCTTTCATCTCGTACCTCACCGCCACCTAATCGTAATGGTGACGTCTCAACGAATGCCGTCATCAGAATTGGTAGCCGCTGGGGACAACACGTTGCATGAGCAGTTACCGAACCAAGCAAAGTATCGACATCCATAGGTACTGCTGATGGGAGTGTGAGACAGACGACTTACACACATTTTTCTCCACAAAGCAAGCATCGTAGAACAGGTAGGATGCAACCTTGCCAGATTGGTCTGAATGAAAGAAACCAGGTAGTATTCAGATCTCTTAGCCGAGCCAGGTCGAGGACTTTAGTGATCCGCTCTCGGTATTGCATTGCTAGGATTGTGTCTTCCATTGTAGCCTGAGTTTTGTCTGTGACTTGACTTGCCATATCAGAGCAGAAGGAACAAAAATAAGATTCCTGCTACGAGTCCCAAGATGAGAGGCAGGACGCCGAACACAGAATGCACAAAATTCGGGAAGATGCCAAGAACTGCTTCAAAGGGTGCTAGCAGTCCCGAAAAAAATGTCTTAAATACATGTGCGATGCTGCTGGTATCAGACATGTTTAAGATTTGACTTAACATTTCTACGAAATGTACGGGGCAATTTGTTGATAATAATGCATGTACCTCTGCTGCTGTCCTTGCAACTTGCAGATCATACGTTTCTCTAGACGAGGTTAAAGGCACAGTTGTTTGTAAAAGAATAGACTTCATTCTGCTTAAAGTATCAATTTGAATAGAAGAGATATTCAAAGAAGGCCATATTGCCGCCTCCATGCCTGGTTTGCTGTTTGGATACAATACTTGCCTACAACAAGTGACCATGGAAGTAACGCTCACGAGATAGGCTTTTCCTGGCACCATGCCACAACAACTGTGGTCACTTATTATAACGTAGCTGCCGTTGGAAAGCTGTCTGAAAAAAGGCTCTATCTGTGTAGCAGGGGTGCCATGCAGGTGACATGAAAGGTTATTTGAAGAAACTTCGCGGGCTCCATGCAAGTTAATTCCTTGACACAGAAGTGTACCGCTTGGTGATTTTTTACAGTTGTTACCACTAAGAAATACTTCTTTCTTGCCCCCACTCCAACATCTATGTGTATAAGGCAAATTCCAGGTTGACTTGATGTATCCTTTACCCAACCTTTTATACAGGCCTGCTGGTATATACTTTTGGCAGTATTGAAACTGAAACGTTGTTATCGGGATTGTAATGGTGCCATGTATTATCCATTCAATGACCGGTCGTTCTGACATTGTCAATGGCAATTTTTTGAGTTTTTCAATGGTCAGCACCGTATAGTCTGTCCCTCTTTGTGCCAAAGAGATTTGTTTATCAGTAAATTCAAAGATTGAAAATAATGATGTTGTGTTGATTAGACGCCATGGCACGTTGCCTGAACACACATTTTGTAACGTCCAGCCTAACTGTACAATAGAACGTAATTGGGACTGGCCATGTTGTAACATTAGCATATCCTGTTCTATTATATCAATAGCAGATGATACAATGCTGTCCAGTAAATAAATTCTGGAGGACAGAGTCGTTAACCCATTGTCCACTACAGAAAGTGATTTTTCCAAATTAATACGATCAACTTCTTGTCTTTTTTTCTGCAGTTTCAGTTTGTGTTATTTTCCAAGCTTCATTGTAAGCTGCATATATACCGGTGTATATGAAACGTTTTTGACGATGCTTGTGAGGTCCCAGTAAGAAATCTCGTAAGTCAGCACCTTCTTCAAGTAAAGTCAAGTGTTGCTTAATTTCGGGTAGTGTGGATCTCTGTAACCATTTAAGGCATAGTTTTCCTACACTGTATGTTGTAACTATCCCTGGATGTTGTCTCTGGGAATATCTTGGGTCTGGCCTATTCTTTTTGAACCCCTGTACTTTGTTCAGGAATCTATCTTGACAGTTATTAGTGTCTGTTGGCCAGAGCAACCATTTTCTCCAATCAGGATTTGTTCTGTTTTGTCTTAAAATAAAGGCCATGTCTAACCCCTGATCTGTAGTGTTATTTCTATCAGGCATAGGCTTTGGTATAGACGGATTGTTTAAATCTTTTATCTTGGCTAGGCCAAGACAGGTTGTTTGTTGAATGGTATCATTCAGGAACATTATTTGATCTGGGATCATGCAGGCTCTGAATAATGATTCTACCCTTGTACCTGCCATTCTTTTGTACCCCAGACAGTTTTTGTCTCAATGTTGTTTTTCCAAAATTCGAAACCCAATGTAGACATTTTTTTATAAAACTTTTCAGAATATATTAGTTTAGTGTTTGTCAACATGTTGTTCATTCCTGTCTTATTCATGATTTTAAAATAAAATGTTTCTGGATCAGTGATATTAAACCCTGAAAAGTATGGGAATTTTTCATAAAATGTTTTCGAACTGCCTTTTGGCGGAGTTGGACAATGTTCCCACTAATTATAACTGAACATATTTCTAGGATTAGCAGATTTATGCAAATAATGATGCCCAAAATGATTGAAGCAATACATTTCTTCATAATTCGACGAACCCTGTAAATAATCATGTTCTGTAAATTTTGCTGACATTTCTAAATCTGACATCATATTATTATTATTTTCAAAGTCCCAATCATCAGAGAAAGTACTATGTGATACAAAGTTACTCAAAGAAATCTAGAACTGGTGTGGATATTTCAAGAGTTCTACTGGGCCATATATTTTGTAATCAGTATTGTCCCATGCTACACCACCAGGTATAGGAATGGCTGTGATGTTCACTGATGATAGTTCTCTTTTTTCAATGTGAGAGGATCTGTGAGGTTTTAGAACCAAGTTGATGTTCTGACTTGCTGTGTCCATTGTACTGTATTTTCCATCAATCATTCTTCCCAAGCTTAAAACTAAGATGAGCGAGAGCAGGAGGAAAAGTACACATAGCACAATCCACAGTTCAATCCAGGGTGAAATCAGGTATGTTTCTCCAAGTTGATGAAAGAGTTCTATAATTTTGTCCTTGAAAGTTTTGTTTGCTGGCTTGTCTCCATGTTCACTTGGATCATCGGAAAAGTCATCGAAATTGATAAAGTAGTCAGATGCAGTTCTGTCAATTGTTTGGATGGCATCAGGATTGCTATTAATCTTTGTAGTTGCTTCATCCTTTTTCATATTAGAATAGTCCGAGGCTACATCATTGTTGACAGGTGTTTCTTGACGAACTGTTGCAATTTGGGTTTCAAGAGGCACAAGTTCCATAGCTTTGTTGCATAGCCCTTTATTATTCACTGCAAGTTTATCAAATGTGATTAGTCTCTCAGTTTGAACCTCTTGGATTGTAGCAAGGTTTGGTCTTCTGCTACTTCTTGGGAGTCCACTAGGCCTACTCCTTATTATTGGCCACATGGTTGTGGTTTTACCAGGTCGATTGATACAACTCGGTTCTCCTTTTTACCAGCAAGGGGCAGCAGTACGACTGATCTTGTTACGCTGATAGCTAAGACAGGTACTGCTTTTCTGTAAGAAGGCCCAAATTCCTTCTTCACCGCGATTTTTTCTCTGACCAGATCCCCAATCTTTGGAATCCAGACAGCTTTTGCTGGGACAGGTGGTTTCTCTTCAGTGGCTGTTGGCTATAGTTTTGTGTTACTTAGACTTCTTCTTGTTATATTTAAGTCCTGTAAAACAGCCAAACGATCTTTGATATCAAAAGTTTTTTGTTTCACCACTGAAGTCTGGCAATCAAGATCTTCAATTATCATTCTTGTACCAAACAAAAGTTCATACGGAGTGATTCCACCCAGAGAATTTCTTGGCAGATAGTTAAGACTAAGTTGGACACTTATTAAATGTTTGACCCACCATCACCCGAACCTAATACCCTCGCTGTTACAGATTGCTTTATGTCACGTTTTTTTCTCTCCACTACCGCATTTCCCTCAGGATGGAATGGACTAGAGTACCGCAATGCAATGCCCATGCTGGCCATGGCCTCCTTGTAAGCTCGAGAGCTAATCGCAGGACACTGGTCAGAATGTAGCATGCTAATTGCGTATGTGCCGATACAGTTCTGGCGTCAGCCGAGCGCTGGGGCCACATCCAAATGAATCGCGTCTTAATATTTATGGGATCGCATTTGACTGGTTGGACGCCTGCGTGTAGATAGTCTAATGCTGTCTAATAGAGGTGTCTGGGCTGGTATTAATGTGCTGGACTCTGATATCTGGGCCGGTTCATAAGTGCGATGTCTATTGCAGTCTTGACAATCCATTGCAAAGTTATAAACTTGCACGCTCATTCCCGGCCATGAGTATTTTGATTGCAATTCTATTAGAGATTTCAGGATCTCTTGGTGCCTCAGACCCATTCCCATGTGTGCTTCTTGTATCAAGAAGATTCTCCGGTTCGTGTTTGGAATTACTCCATCCCCCACTCCAGGGATTTGAACAAATGGAACGGAGTTCGCATCAATTATGTATGTATTTCCGAGTGGATAGTTTAGAGGTAACGCCGCATAATTGCCTTCCATTGAGGCTCTTACTGCTAGTAGCGTTTCTCCATCTATTTGTTTTTTACAACGCTTTTTTGTAGCTACGGAAGCCGGTTGACCAGCTGCCGCCGTGGCTCTGTTAGCCAAAGAATTCCCTGCAACGTAAACGCCATCACGTTGAAGACTCTGTGTATGTATCACGTCAGTCTTTTGTCGTTCTTTCTGTAAAAGAACTACCTGTTCCCATAGTTTGTTATGTTTTATTGTGACACCTCTTTCATCTTTGTAACCATTTTCAATCCAGGTCTGCATGGAATTATTGTAAGATTCGACGCAGTAATGCGAATCGCACACTATTAGTGTTGGGAATTCGCGATCTGCATTTTCAAGCGCCATCTTCAAACTTCGTAGTTCAGCTCGCTGAGCTGTACAGTTTCCGATCTAATGCAATAGCATTTGGAATGCTCAGTCTTGTTGCTGCATCAAGGGCTGATACTGCTGTTAAAACAGATATCCTCTTCCCATGAGCAAGGGCTTTTTCTTTTGCTACAGCCGTTTGAACCGCAGTTAGAATTTTTTTAGTAAAACTGAATTTCATTTCAGCTTGTGTGTACAAGTGTGATTTGTAAGCTATTGGTACCGTTTCTCCCTCATTAGAGGTCAGGTATGTAAATCCGCATCTTCTTGGGAGGACTCAGATTATAAGGTTGCGTTCGTTTGCGCGTGTTTGCAGTTTTGTTTTAGTTAACATGTCTGTTAGTAATGATCGTAAAATTTCTGTGTGTTTTTGAGTCCAATGAATTGGTTTGAAATCATGTTTTATTAATTCGTAGAGTGGTTTAACCCTCTCTGCATAATTTAGAATGTAAGTTCTTCCAAAGTTCAGGAAACCTAGAATTGATTGTAAGTTTTTCAGCGTTTTTGGAGCTTGGAGTACTGCACACTTCTCTAAGAAGTTATCTGTTAGGCTTTTGCCTTCACTTGATAATTCATATCCTAAGAATAGGACTGCCTGGTGGGCAATTCGTGAGTTTTTAAAGTTAAATTTGTACCCTTCAGATGCGAACCCAAGTATGATGGTGTTCACTCTTTTCAAGTGTGTCTCCAGGTCATTGTCTGTAAGATAGATGTCATCGACATAGGATAATGCCTCATCATCATACATTTGTTGTAACTCTGTTACCCTGGCTGAAAATATTCCTGGGCTGTTCTCGAATCCCTGTGGGAGACGACAAAATTGCTTTTGGGCCCCCATCCTGGAGAAAGTGGTCAAATACCTGCTTTCTGGTGCAATGTTTTGACAGAAAAAAACATTTGAAATATCTAATGTCATTTTATATTTTTTGCGCACGATATTATTCATTAGTTCTGCACTGTGTGAGTTGTGTACTGCAAATGTTTTACAACAAGAGTTTAAGTGTCTGTAGTCCAAAACTAGACGATATGAATCGTCTGGCTTGGAGACTGGAAACAAAGGATTGTTCATTTTGTGAGGTGCATGTTTCAATCACCCCCTGATATTCTAGTTGATCTAAGATCTCTCTGACTTGTTTTTTAGCTTCTTGCTTAACAGGATACTGCCTCTGAGCAGTTGTTTGATTTTTTAACTGGATATTATGGTGAGGAGAATCCTCATCCCATCCTACATGATTTTTATATAATGCAGATGCTTGGGCCACTGCCCATTTTCTTGCATATGTGTACTTTTTATTAATTGGAATGTGATTTGAGAAGGCAGGCATAATCATTTCTTCGCCATGTGGGCACTCCGTGGCAAACTCTGGTGGCCAGTCCTTTTCTGCTAGAAGGATATCATAACCTTTAGATAGATTTTCCCAGAAGAGACCTTTTAGTTTCCTAGTTTTATCTCCCTCTATACGTAATGTTATTTCATATAGTTTATGGGGCACGCTAACTCTGGTGTCTGCAGTTTCCACTTGAATGTATTCATTCGTGTCCACTGTCTCCAGAAGATTCATCAGGATCATGCGAGCTATAGTCATTTCTGCTGCGCTGTCTAGCATTGTTTGGGCCCACTCCCCGTTCTTGAGTTGTGTCCTCAAGATCCTCCGCATGTTTTATTTTAATACTGGCTACCTTCTTTTTGGGAAATTTTAATTTTTTACTTTGATGAGCAGGTTCTTTGTCTTTGGGCTTGACGCGCTGTTCTTTATGTTCTGACCGTCCTCTTCTTTCCAATTTCTATGGGGAAGTCTGAAAAGATTGAGAGGGACATGTATCTGTCAGGTTTTCTCAAATTTTCCCTATTTCTAAGGTTATATCTTTTTTCAGAGGGCTCCCGTTGTGGAGACTTGCCCCCCCCCCCCCCATTCTGGAGATCTATCTCTCTGTTGGGGCGACTTTCCTCTGGATTGGAAATGTTTTTCTCTGGGAGAGGTTTGCTTATTACCCTCCCACTTCTTCTTTTGAGAATTGAGATTATTTTTAATGAAAGTTTTTTCAGGATTTTCAGTTAGTTGTGGTTTTAGTGGTGTAGCACCTAAACTGTCTCTACCTAATTCTTCATAGGATTTTTCAATTATTCTGGCAAGTTCAAAAGGTTGGTCTGCTATATTTGTTTCTTTTAGTTTTTGGCGGATTGCCACGGACGCTGCTTCTCCTTTTATGTTGGCTAGTAGTATAGCCGAGACTTGCTTAAAGTCTTTTCAGTAATTTCATACCAAGAAGGTGGTTAGCTTTCCTGAATAGACAAGAAGGGATTAGCTTCTGACAACCATATCACATGACTACTTTGTTCCCCCTGCAATAAGGAATCTAGAGTTGCGGAAACAATAGATAGCTAATAGCTATTTTACTCAGTCAGTGCTTCGTTTCACCAGAGATGCAGAGAAATAGAGAGACGGGCGTTTTCAATAAAAGGGTTATTTATTGAGCAGTCTTCTTTCTCATGCAAGAGAAATGAATTGCCACAATTGCAATACTTGTCATAAAGTAAAGTGTGTACAGTAAAAGGAGTATTATGAAATAATACTGTAAAAACATTATTATGGTTTCAAAGCCATAAGATGCTTTAAAATGTATAAAATACATACAATGATAGAATAATGACTATACGTACTCAACTGGTGTTTCTAAGATAGGCCTACCCCAGTGTACCTAACCTAAGCCTGGTACAGGGAAGGAGTAGATGAGTTACAGTTTTTGCCAAGAATCTGAATCGAGAATTGTCTATGGCTCTAATCAGCTCCGTACCTTGGGTATAGAATAAAGGAGGTCTTGTATCTCTCTCTCAGGACTCGATCTCCCAGAAACCCGCGAGGGTATCAGGGAAACACTGGAGCTGGATTTTCTCGGCAGGAAAAAAGACAGCGTCTCTCCCAGTGCATCAGCAGGGAGGGTCAGCTTCCTTCGGCACTCGCATCAGCAGGGCGTCGGGCAAGTAGATAGCCGATTCTGCTCAAAGCCACCGTGTGTTGCTTAAGGGAGATGTTGGTATATTTATACCTGGAAGGTGCAGAGTTTGACGTAAGGTTGGACATAAGATGTCACTAAGAACTGGCAGTTCTTTCAGGATTCTCAGGAGTTCTAGGAAAAATCAAAACAGAAGCAGGGGGAATTCCCAGGCTGCTGGAGGCTTGGTTTGTTTAAGAACGTGTTGTACTTTCTAGGAGTCTATGGGAGTAGCCTTGCCGTATTTGGACTGCATTGGCTATGACTTAATATGGATATGCCTTTATAAGGATATTATTTGTTATAACCACACAAGGGCATAAATTGGGAATATCTAATTAGGGTCCTAGATACATTCACAACACTTTCACATTGTGTTTGTACCCCGTCTTGCTCCAACTCTGTACAGCGCTCTGATACCCATGTGGGTCTGGTTTGCGCTTTATAAAACTATTCAAATAAATAAATAAATACATACATAAATAAATAAATAAATAAATAAATAAATAAATAAATAAATGTGCTTAATGGTTAGGGAAAAGCCAGGTCTTCACCAACCCTCTGAAGGTCACATGGTCAAGGGTACTACGGATAGGCAGGAGTGGAGAATTCCACAGAGCGGGGGCTCCCGCCTTAAAAGAACGGCCACTCGCTCTAGCCTTCTGTATCTGGGGCACAGCACACATGTGGGGACATAGTGGGAACAAAGATCACTCAAGATTCCTTGGCTGGTGCGCAGAAGTATCTTATGAATTGTGCAGAGGGCCTTAAAGTGTATTCTCTGTTCCACAGGCAGCCAGTGCAGCCGTAGGAGGAGGTTGGAGACATGGCAGTGCTTTGGGAGAACAAACAGAGTGCAGGCAGCCACATTCTGAATGTGTTGAATCCTTTTGGCCATGTACTTATTGGCTCCCAGGAGTAGTACATTGCAATAGTACGTTCTGGCCGAAATGGAGGATTGGATGATCAGCTGTCGAGTTCCGAAATCAAAGAGACCTAAAATAGGTTTTAGGCCACGTAGCAGTCTAAAGCATTTACCTGCCACTAATTTGGCCTGGTCTTCAAAGGTGAGATTCTTGTCCACCAGAAATCCCAGGTTCTTAAACACAGATTTGGGCCAGGGGGTCACTCCCAAAGCAGGTGGCCACCCGTGGTTGCCCCATAGATGCGAGTCCATCCCTACCAGAAGGATCTTCGATTTTGCCGAGTTTAGTTGCACATGGTTGGTTGCCATCCAGTCCGCTTTGAATTTACCAGGATTGTTGGAAAGGTGATCACCAGCTGGGTGTCATCTGGGTATGATACCAGAGAGATGCCCCAGGTTTTGGCCATCAAACCAATTGTCTGATGTAGATGTTATATAACGTCGTAGATGTTAAATAACATCAATGGAATGTACTGATTCTGATTGTGCAGTCAAAATATGCTCAAAAGGAATTTCTGGTTGTGGTGCGGTTGACTGAGGTATTTCTGTGGTGGATCCCTGGTCCATGGGTGATGTGAGTAACTTTGACCACGGAGATAGGGGTTCCTTGAAGTCCTCTACATTGCAGTAGTCAAACAGCTGATGCTCCACTACTGGCCTCATTGCACTGCGGTTGGAGGCAAAGGCTTAGGTCGGGCTGGAGTCCCTTAAGTATGATGAATCCCAACTTTGAGAGCACTCTTGGGTCCAGCAGATATGGGTGCAACTTTTGATTATCTGGTGTTGCCCTTTTGTGCGTCCCGAGACTAGTAGGGGCAAAACATCTGCAGTGGCTAGCAACTTGTTGGTTTGGGCTCTTTAAGCTCTTGTGTCCCTCGAGCTAGTTCCAGGGGATAAACTGACTGAACCTCAGAGTTACTGCTGTGGTAAAGGTGGGAATTCAACTTTTTTATGTGTTTGGACCCGCACGCACAGTCCCAATCTCACTAGACCAAAACTGAAGCAGGTGCAGTCCTCTCTATGGCGCAGACTTTCTTTGTGCAAGTTAAGGGTATCAGGGCAGTCCTTGGTTGGTCCTCTCTTTGATTACAGTGTAATCTGAGTGGCAGGGTGACAGGGATGTCACATTTATTCCAGGAAAGCGCCCCAAGAGGACCATGCAGTCTCTAGCCAATGGGCTACGGGCTCCCCCTACCAGTGTTGTGTTTCCTGCAATGTGCGGCATTGAGCTATCCCAGAGTACATCGTTCTTGCCACTTTCAAAATGGCACAATCCTTCAATAGCCGTCAGAAGCATGCTAGAGGTTTGACTACCAGTAAGATTCATACCCATGGGAAAACCAGATTGGGGATTGGGTTTCCCTGCAAGGAAAAAAAGGCATCCTGCTCATGGGTGTTGTTGCAGTCAGCCCTTCAAAGGCTACTACTCCTTTGAAACTCACCTTTTGAGCTAACCCCTTGAGTGGCTATCCCAGGAGAGGAGTTCTCACATTGCTCTACAACAACTGCCTTTGTTCCTGGACCTGCTAGACATTCTCAGGCCTCCGCAGGTGGTCAGCACTCTGTATGTGTGTAATGGCCTTTCTGAGGCCACTGGACTACCTGGAATGCAGACGAGTGGCAACTTTCTGAAAGCTCCTAACTTTAATAGTGACTTTAAATCTGGCCTGGGCATCAGGTTGGATTTAATACCACAATTAATTTGATACTTTTGTTGTGTAGTTCCTATAAATCTATATAGGATCTGCATGTCCAGACAACATAAACTGTGGAATTGGTGTCCGGACTGATTCCCAATACCCCCACCGGATATATTCACCTGTAAACCAGCTAGCTCACAGTGCCACTGTAAACTCATTTTACTAAGGAGAGAATAGTCCTTGGCAATTATCGAACATGACTACCCTGTCCCATCAGGGATTGTGGAAACAGTACAGTACTTTTCACTCAGTCATCGTTCTCACTTTGTCTCAGAGAGATACACAGAATAAACTGTGGCAACGTTTTTCAATAGCATTTATTGAGCCATCATCCTTCTATTGTAAAATAGGTTTGCTGAAACAACCATAAGACAGAACAAATATAAATAATTATAAGCACCAACAGAGTAAATGAATGGTAGTTTTCTACCATAGGGCTAAAAACAATGAATATATGCAAGCATATAAATACATGACAGTAATAATGTGTACTCCTACCATGCAGCCCTAACTAGATGTACCTAGCATGCATGTAGGTGTGCAACCAAGAATCCCCCTTGGATGAAGCCAACCCCATTACCTGAAGTGAGAAACTGTAGGACCCGGTCTCGAGTTGGACACCCCGCGAGGAATGTCAGACCACTGCGTGCTGGAGTGTCTGTGTGCAGGAACCTCAGCATCTTGTGTCAGGTTGGAAGTCTTTCTCATCTACTTACCCCAGGAAAGATATGGTGTTTAAATATCCAAAATGTACCCTCATGGGTTCTACCTTGCTGTGTCATGTCAGCCGAGAATGATGAAAGAGATGAACCATGTTCATGGTTATTATGCAGATCATGATAATAAACTGTTGTGTAGTACGATGGCAGAGAAAATGTAGGTGAAAGATTAACAGCCTGATTCATCATTATCCCGTTTTGCGAGGCCCTAATAGCGATTCATAGCAAATCACTATTAAGGACTCGCAAAACGGGATTCATGTAGAATTGCATGAAGATATGCGATTCCTACATATTCCTTATTTGCGATTAGCAAATTGCTAATCGCAAATAAGGAATAACTCGCCATTCATTCCTATGGGCCAAAAGGCCCATAGGAATGAATGGGGAGTATTCCTTATTTGCGATTAGCAATTTGCTAATCGCAAATAAGATAGCGATTTGAAGGGTGCCAGGGGTGTCCAAAGGACACCCTGTAGCACCCCTCAAATGAAATTTCACACAGGTGTTGCACACACACATGTCCAAAGGACATGTGTGTGTGTAACATGCAACTCAGAAAAATGCATTTAAATGCATTTTTCTGAGTTTTCGCAATTTACCACGAGGTCTGACCTCGCGGTAAATTGCGGCAAGAAATTGCGAATTCGCAAAATAAATTTGGATGATGAATTGCATTTAAGGAATCTCAAATAGAGATTCCTTAAATGTAATTCCTCGCTAAATTGCGAGATCGCAATTAGCGATTTTTACATTTGGGATGCTGAATCCCAAATGCAAAAAACGCTCTCGCAAAGGGCCCGATTCTCAGAATCTGGCCCTTTGCGAGCGCTATTTTCTTTGATGAATCGGGCAGTAAGTGACTACCCAGGCCTATCTTGGAGTACATTAAGAATCATAATACCCACTCCTCATCCGACCGGACGATATATTATATATACTAAAATGAAAAGTCCGTAGCACATTATAGTAAATGTTTATAGTAAAAACTTCTAAATAAGGTTTTAAAAATGGCTAAAACTCTAAAAGTAATTTAAAATATGTGTGTATATATGGCTTGATTAAATGAAACCCTTTGAAAGCCATGGTGCCATAGTAATAGCAGAGAAGATAAATATTTTTTGTTTAAAATTTCATTTTCAGTTGCTTTGAAAAAATGCTGATTTCTTCCCAGCATACGAAGAGCCAAATGTTTATGTGTCTTGTGTAGGAGAGGCAACTTCACTGCTGCTTACCTTCACAGATGAAGGTCACTGTAACACCTGACAGATCAGGTTAATCTAGCAAAGATGATCTTCCTCAGTTCCCACAGCCAATGCTTGGGAAGCATGTGAAACATCCAAAGCCTGTGTGCCTGTAGTGGAGCTAGTATCCAATTCAATAGGAGCTGTACAATCCTGTGGTGGCTCTAAGAATGCCGACATCAACATTTGAGTATGCTGGCCACACTGCAATACGTGAGCCGTTAACAAGTCCAGCAATGCATCCACGTCTGGTGATGCAACCGATGGAAGTGTTATACAGAAGTACAACATGCATTCTTGTATGCAGAACAAGCAGCGGGGAACAGGCAAAACACAGTCAATCCAGACTGAGACTGGTTGAAATGATAGGAACCAAGACTCGCTTAGCTACTTAAGTTGAGGTGTGCCAAGATGGAGTACCATGCGATCACGGTAACGTCGGTCTAAGAGAGCTTTTCCATTTCCTTGGTGACTGGGACGTCCATTGCGTAGCAGAAAAAAAAATCAGTATACCCACTTTCAATAGTAGGATCAGAGGAGCCCTCTACAAATGCTTCCAAGTACGGAGTTTATAAGCACTGGAATCACTCCGAAGACTGTCTGAAAGTTTCTTAAAAGTCCAGAGCCTATGGTCTTAAATAGGTGTACTATACTCTTCGTATCAGATATTTTAAAGATACTTTGTACCATTTCTCCAAAATGGAAAGAGCAATTTGTTTGTTCCAGCGGCTGTAACTCAGCTGAGGACCTTGCAACCTGGAGTTCAAAAGTCTCTTGGGCTGAGTTTAAGGGCACATCTATCTGTAAAAGCATGTCTTTCAACTGGCTCAGAGTATCAAACCGTATAAACCGTCTAAAGAAAAAATTCAATGAAGGCAATAACGGCGCCTCCTATATGGGTCGGTGGAAACAATACTTGCATACAAGTAACCCTGGAACTTACAGTGACAAGATATGAGATGCCTGGAAGCATCCCACAAAAACTTTGATCATTCAGCATTAAGTAACTCTCATTTGAGAGCAGCCTCACCAACAGATTAATCATGGCAGAGGGGGAACATTTTAAATGACAGGATAAGTTAGCTACTGAACCATTACAGGCTCCTTGAAGCATAATCTCCTGGCAAATTAGTGATCCACTCAAATAATTCTTGTAGTCTGTACTCCTGAAAAACACTTCAGTGTCCCTGTTCCTGCATATAAATCTATACAGTAATTCCTAAGATTCATGGATCAATTCTCTACCCATTGCTTAATTGCTGCCTACCTGGTGGTGTTCTAGGCAATAGTGAAACTGGAAAGTATGTTGCTGGCAGTGTTATATGGCCATGAATGAACCATTCTGTAGATGGTGCCTCTGCTACAGTGAAAGGTACTTGGTCTAATTTTTCAATGCACAGCATTGTATATTTCACATCTTTTTGTGCCATTGTTGTCTGCTTTTCAGTGAAATTATATGCAGAGAACAGAGACGCACTGTTGATTTATTGCCAGGACTCATAACCAGAGTGCAGTGATTGTAGCTTCCACCTAATGACACAATAAAACATAACTGTGATTGTCTGTGTTGTAAGATGGACATATCCTGTTCCATTATATCTATAGCAGAAGATACAATGTGGCCCAGTGCACAAATCCTGGATGTTAGTGTGGGCATGCCATTGTCAACCACAGCCAAAGTTAATTCTGTCTATTTCACGTAGTCTCTCTCTGCAGCTTTCTGTTGAGAGATTTTCCAAATTCCATTATAAACAGTATATAAGAAGCGTTTCTGACGTGGCTTTCAGGGTTTTATTTGAATGATGCGGTTCTTCAATTTAAAGAGGCATAAGTTCCATTCCATTGTTGGCAACTTCCTTACTCGGTAGAGTATTATCTTCAAATGTTATCTACCTTTCTGTCTGAACTTCCTGTATGGTAGCGAGAGGAGAGTGGCAGCATACCAGGAGCCCACGAGGCCTACTATTCAGCATCGGCCAAAAAGTGTGTTTTGATCAGATCAATGGAGAAAAAATCTCTTTTCTTTCTTGCTGGCAAGATCCGGAAGAAGTATTGTTCTTGTTCCTTTGATAGCCAGGACAGATACAGGATTTCGGTATGAAGGCCCAAATTCTTTCTTGTCCAAAAATGTTTCTCTGACCAAATCCCCGACCTTTGGGATCCAGACAGGTCTTGCTGTGACTGATTTTACTTCCCCAGTGGAGTTGCGTTGTACTTGGGCGTTGCTTTGTAGTTACTGGAATTTATTGAGATCCTGTAAAACAGACAAATATTTATTGATATAAAATGTTTTTTCATCCGCACCTGTGCTGCCACACTATCGTGATCAGGTACCCACATTCTCGTCCCAAATAGAACTTTCTAAGTGGTGATACCTCCTAGATAACTTCTTGAGATTTTCTTAAGTGCCTTCCCTATCCCATATAGGTGATTGACCCACTCCCACTGAGCCTAATATACTTGCTTTTAAAGATTGCTTTAAGTCCCAGCTTTTCCTCTCTACTACTAAATTTCCCTCTGGATAATACAGCAGTGGCAGATTTTTCCCTTCCCACTCCAGACGTCTCTAGATAGATGTGAGTAGGGGTCTCTGAGACAAGCACAACTTAATTACTCATATTTGACCATTAAATAGTAACCAAACCAATGTTGGGGGCCTTGTTGTGTAGTTCCTATAAATCTATATAGGATCTGCATGTTTTGACAACATAAACTGTGGGGTTGGTGTCTGGACTAATCCCGGAATTCCCCACCCGATATGTTTACCTGTATAACAGCTAGCTAGCTCACATTCCACTGTTAACTCCTTTTACCAAGGAGCTAATAGTTCATGGCAACCATTGAACATGACAACTCTGTCCCATCAGGGATCGTGGAAATAGTATAGTACTTTTCACTCAGTCACTCACTTTGTCTCGGAGAGATACACAGAATAAACAGTGGGGATATTTTACAATAAGCATTTATTGAGCCAGTGTCATTCTAGTGTAAAATAGGTGTGCTGAAACAACCGTAAGAAAGAAACAAATATAAATGATTATAAGCACAAACAGAGTAAATAAATGGTAGTTTTCTAAGATAGTGCTAAAAACAATGATTATAGAGAACATGTCAGCAGACGGCTGAGCTGCTGTGGTGCTCCGTTAACCAAGCTCCCGCTTTACTCCACCTGATGCCTGAGGTGACCGAATAAAAACCACGTGCGACTACCGAACACACTATCTAATATGCAGATAGTTTTCTACAATTGCTTTTTGGAAATAACCTTATCATTTCAGTGAGTTTGTTTTCTCGCTGTATACCTCCGTCGGGATTCTCTCTTTCATCTCCATGCCCGGATTCCTCTGCAGCGTTTTCGGTGCTGATGGTTGCGGTGGAGCAGTGACGGTTTCCGTTTCTACAGTCTCCGTTGGATTCCCGCTGGTCCTGCGGCTGTGGTCCTCGCCGCCCTGGAGTTAAGGAGAGGCAGGAAGGCATGCAGCTTCATATGACAGCTTCCTGTAGTGGACTTGTGAAGGCTTGGTTTCTCGAGGCTGCCTTCCTCGAGACAGTGGAGGGGGAAGAGGCAGCAGAAGGCTTCAAGAGCGGTAAGGAGAGCAATGAGGGGGGTGTAACAGAGGACACTGAGGGATTCCAACTGCCCTTCCAGATTACAGGTAAAGGAAAGTCTGGTCGGAAAAGGGGGAAGATCTTGGCAAAAACGCAGGCAGAGGCATCTGCTCCTACAGTGAGTCTCACCCCAAATAAGATTGCACCCCTAGTAGATAAAAAAGCCTCTTCTTATCTCTCGACAGAGGTTAAGGCGAAGCGCACACGATCTAACAGCACTAAAAGTAAAGCAAACGCAAAAAAAACCTCAATGCTGCATTGGATGTAGGAACAAAAATCACCCCATCCCAACGCTCTTACTTCAATGCCGTACCCTAGGTTCTCCACCTCCCAGAAGTACAGGGCATGTCCACCCCATGGCAGTGGTCATCGCGGACAATACAGCTCTTGTCGCAGCCTCCTTTCACGCTCCTGCTGTTGCTCCGACCCCCGCGTCTGATCCTGCTCCTACCTCCGCGCTCGTCCCTACCCCCATGCCTGCCTTGGCCTCAGCCTCAGCCTCAACTCCTGAACTAGCCCTGTCAGCAGTGACTATATGTTCTCATCCCCCTGCAGATAGTTCGATCGTAGTCTCAGAGCTTGCTAAAAAGGATGAGGGGGTTTCATCTCATACGGGGTTGGTAGAGTCCCCCGCTGGTGAAGTTACAGGGGGGTGGGGAGTTACCCGATAGAGTCGAAATTGATCTCTTGATTTTGGGAAACGGCTATGAGGGGGGTTTGGCAGTAGGAGGGACGGGGTGACCTATAGATGTACTGGAATCAGAGTTGAGGGATGAAGTGGAGGAGTGTCCGCTTCAGGATACTGTCCAGCAGGAAGTATTGGTCACCCCCCCTTGTACTAGGTCAGGAGACACATCCCCTGCTATTTCAGCCACCTCTCTGTTGGCAATGTTTTCCACCTTATCTCGGGACATAAAAAAGGGGTTTGAGGAGTCCTCTGCTAATCAGGTTGAGATTAGGAACTACTGCGAATCCCTTGACAACAAGATTGATGGACTTATATCTAGGACTGGGAAATTGGAGGAATCTGTGGCGTTGTTGTCGATCCATTTGGATAAAGCCGAGGAGGATATCATCAAGCTTAGAAAGAAGATTAGGCCCTATTGGACAGGATGGAAGTGTTGGAGAACAATGCTAGACGGAGTAACATCCGTATCCTCAAAGTGCCCGAAGGGTCAGAAGGCTCGGATGTTAAACAGTTTATTACTCATCTATTGAAGGATTCGTTATGCTTAGATCGATCATTGGAGCAGCTGGCCACCGATATTCAGAGGGTGCATCATTTAGACAAAATCCGCAATGGTCTAAACCCTGCAAAATCCTTGTTAACTTCCACACTTACGCTCTTAAAGAGCAGATTCTAAACTTAGCTCTGAAACAGAAGTCTCTACCTGGGAAGGGGTTTTCTTTTCTCATCAGGTCAGATCTTGCTAGGGTCACTTTGGAGAAGCAGTGGGAGTTCGGTAGGCGACTAGATGCCTTTAGGAAGTTGGGAGCGACTGCTCAGCTGACGTTTCTGGCTGCATTAAAGGTGATGCATAACAACAACATGTTTAAGATCAGGACAGTCCAAGCTGCTGACAAGCTTCTGCTGGATTTTGGCAGTAAGGCCTCTGCTAAATAGGTTGAGTAGTGTGGGATCCCTTAGGTAGAGAAGGTTGTGTCTTTCTTTTTTTTTGGGGGGTCACTTACCAGAGAAGGAGACAGGAACTAATAAAAGGATTTAGAGGGGAAAAAAAAGGAAAGAAGGAATGAAAGAAAAAGAATCACAGTACTCAGTAGAGGAGGAATAAAATCTATAAAGAAAGAAGTAAAAATAAATAGAACTAAAAAAAAGACACAATATTGATTTCTAGTATTGGTAGGTCACGTGGGTAGTAATTATGGTTTAGGTTTTGGGTGGATTAGTGGGGGCTTGCGGTGGGGTGCCATCTACTGGACTTGATCCGGTTAGATACACCAAGGGTTCTCCATGGGAGGGGGGGAGGGTGTAGGGGAAAGCATTGGGGGGTTAGGGGGGGAAACAAAAAAATCCTCATTTGCAAATGTTGTGCTTTTTTCTGTTGTAATGATCAGTTGGTGCTCTATGATGTGCTGCTGTGCTTGTCATGGTCAGGACAGGATATTGGCATCCTTTACCTCCATTTGGGGTCGGGTGGGGTCTGGGTCGGATTGTATGGTTAACTTAAAAGTACTATCCTGGAACGTTAATGGCCTTCGCACCAAACCTAGGGCTGGAAAGTTGCTGAAATATCTTTGTGATACGGATGCGCAGGTTATTATCCTCCAGGAGACTCATTTGACCCAGCCCGAAATTGATGAACTGGTAAAGAAAAATAAGTGGATTGACTTCGCAGTCTCCACTTCTCAATCTATGAATACTAGGGGGGTGTCTTTTAAGAGACAGCTAAAAGCCAGGTTGACATCTTAAAAGGTGGACCCAGGTGGCAGATGGGTTATCGCCTCACTTATCATTCTGGGTGTCCAAGTCACAGTGGTAGGCTATTATGGCCTAATCTGGACGATTTCTCGGCCCTGGAGTAAATCTTCTCCCATCTTCTGTCCTTCCCTGAACCAATCATATTTGCTGGGGAATTTAACATTGTGTTGGATCCAGTATTGGACAAATCACAAAACAACCGATCCTTGATCCCTTCAAAATCCAGGAAACAGTTTGGGTTTGTGGACATCTGGAGGGTAAGGTCGGCCAGGCAGCAGGTGTCTCTTTTCGGAACTAAACATATCATCATCAGTCACGTATTGACTTTGTATTAATTAGCCAGAGACTAGTAGAATTGGTAAAGAGCATTAAATACCTCCCTCTGCACTTATCTGACCATTCAGTTCTAGCCATGGAGCTTGCAATGCCTCTCAAAGCACCAGCTAGGAGCTGGTCATTTGTTCGCTCCTTACTCTCTCATCCCGATGATGCCCTGTTTCTTAAAACCGAGGTTCAGCATTTTATAAGATTAAATGTGGGATCGGCGGACAATGGAGTTGTATGGGACTCTCTAAAAGCATTTTTACGAGGTCTCATCACAGGCAAGGTGTCCTATAGAAGGAGGGAGTACAGGGAGGCAGTAGTTTCCGTGGAGACGGACATAGCTAAGACCCAGCTTGATATTGATGCTAATTTGGCTTCGCCGGATGCTATCCTGATGCCACTCCACAGTAAGCTACTCTCTTTAAAGGGCCTATTAGGTTCAGTCTTAAATCAGCGAATGCAAGAAAGATGGGAGGCCAGTAAGATTGCCCATTTTCAATATGGTGAGGGTGCAGAGAAGTTATTGGCATGGAAAGCCAAAACGGACCAGGTCCGCAATAACATCGACTCAATCACTGTTAATAACGTTTCACTGTCCTCAGATGGTGATATTAGACAGGCCTTTAGGGAGTTTTTTCAATCCATCTATCAGGAGGATAAGAATTCCGATCCGGAATATATTAAGGATTGGCTAAGCCGAATTACTCTCCCGGCTCTATCTACTGAACAAAGTGAGATCCTGGATAGTGAAATCTCAGAAGAAGAAGTTAGGAATGCCATCCAAAATGCTAAAAAAGGTAAGGCGGCGGGGCCTGATGGCCTTCCTGCTGAAATTTATAGAGTATTGGAGCAAGAACTAGTCTCCTTCCTGGTAGTGTTATTCAACCAAATCCTACAGGATGGAATGCGTCCCCCAGCATCCTGGGATAGTGCTTCTATAACATTGATTTTAAAACCAGGGAAGCCACCTTCATCATGTGGTTCGTATAGACCTATCTCGATCCTAAATGTAGATTATAAAATCTTCGCTACAGTCCTTGCTAAGTGGTTGGCACTAGTAGCCCCTGAGTTCTTACACTCGGATCAGAAGGGGTTTGTGAAGGGTCGGCAGTTATATGAATTAACCTTTGATCTAATAGGGGCTATTGATATAGCATCACTGGAGTCCCTTCCTTTGGCTGTTCTTAGGTTGGACGCTACCAAGGCCTTCAACAGGGTGAATTGGTTGTACCTGTCGGGGCCTTGGCCAAGTTCAATATTGGTGGGGGACTTGGTCGGGCAATTAGTCTTTTATACCAGAACCTCAAGGCCTGTATTTTGGTTAATGGCGCTCTAACCGATCCTTTTAACATCTCGAGGGGAACACGGCAGGCCTGCCCGCTCTCCTCGTTGCTATTTGATTTATACATTGAACCATTTGCCCAATGTTTAAGGGACAACATTAACACAAGCCGTTTGTGTATAGGAGATGGGAGAGAAAGGTGGCCCTGTACGTGGACGATATCCTCGTCTTCGCGTCAGAGGTTTGTACGGCCCTTTCTGCAATCCTTAAGGTGGCCTCGGAATTTGGGGAAGTGTCCGGGTATGAGATCAATGCCTCTAAGACGGAGATGATGGCGTGGAACGTAGATCAGAATTCACTTAGTACCACTATTCGTCCTGGTTCTAAGATGCGCTTTTTGGGCCTTAACATTATTGAGGATATTAACCAGATCGCTACAATAAATTTCACAGCTGTTGCAAAGGATTGTTGTAAATTGCTGCAGTCTTGGGCACAACTTCCCTTATCGGTATTGGGAAGGGTTAATTTGATGAAAATGTCTATTTTACCGAAGATTTCTTTTTTATTTAACACTATTCCTTTATATTTCGATTCATCTTTAATAAAAAAATGACAGGCCGAAATCAGCACATTTCTTTGGAATAAGCATCTTCCAAGGATCTCCTGGAAGAAGCTCAGGAGGCGTAGAAAAAAGTAGGGGCTTGCAGCCCCAGACCTCCAGACTTATGCATGTGCCCGTTCCAGTTGTCCCACCCCAGAATGCTGTTAAAAAAGCCGTTGGATTCTGGGGTAGGGATATTGTTTTCCAAATTGCTTAAGGGAGAGGGAGCTAGCCTGTCAGGTTTTTTATTTAAATTTGGGGATCCCAAGTTTTTCAAAAAAATTAAATTGAAGATCCTACAGGGGATGGCAAAAATTTGGGCCCAAGTAACTAAATCTATCAAAATAGGGTATTACAGCAGTAGGACGCCTGCAAGGGATCTTCCTGAGAGCCCAGCTTGGCTGGGGGAAAGTCTTGCAGTCCCGATCAAAGAAGATGGGGTAGAAGTTTGGAGCGACTTATTTTTGGATGGAGACCTGCTCCCTTGGGAGTGTCTGCGAAACAAAATTGGTCCAAATTTGGCAAGGCTTAAGTATATGCAAATATCTAGTTGGTCGCATGCATATATCTCCCGGCCTACCCGAGCAAGAAAACTTGCTCTAGGAGGGCACAGCTACTTAATATCACTCATGATAGATAAACTTCCCGCCAAAAAGGAAATTTCAATATGGTACAACCTGATCTTGGATGAAACGGATGGCGCATTCCTGCTACCAGACGAGCTTTGGTCTCCACTTATGAGTGACTGTAACTTACAAGACCTTTGGAGTACATCGTGTAAGATGTTATGGGATGCTGTCAAACCGGCATGGCTACGCAGGAACCACCTTTTTACAATCCATAGAGCCTACTATTCCCCTTTAAGGCTCTCAAAATTTGCTCAGGGGAGCATAGTAGCCTGTCCTAAATGTGGTTTGGTGGCTGTCCCTGATTTCCATATGTTCTTTGAATGCCCCCACTTGTCCACGTTTTGGGAGGCCTTAAGTAAGATCCTTTCGTCATCTCTGGACTCCAACATAGTTCTTGACCTCCCTCTCGTGATTTTTGGAATACTAGAGGGGGTTCAAAGTCTGGCAAATAAGTTAGTGTTTTATTCCATCTTGCTTGCCAGAAGAGATGGAAATGGAAAGATCCTCTACCTCACTCTATTGATGACTGGTACGCCTCGGCACTGCAGGTTTCTAGATTAGACCTGGTCAGGTCTGGAAACCCAAACAAAAGAGTTTTCTGGCAGCTGTTAAATTGGGTTCACTGAGCGACCGGGGTTTTTTTTTTCCCCCCGGGTACAATGATTACGCCACTATGACCCAATTCCTGGGCAATGCCGTATCCCGGTTGTCTAATCGTGATATTTTGGCTGCAACCTCCACCTCCCTTTTGATTTTAATTGGTGATCATATGTGGTTGAAGCGTTAATGCTGAGGGATGAGGTTGGATACTCTATTTCTGTCCCAGCCAGTTGCTAAAAACTGAGGCAGCATGTCGCTTGTATACCTTTTGTTTGCACCATAAAAACCTAGGTGGCAAATGAGGACAAAAAAAAAAACATTGATTATATGCAAGCATATAAATACATGACAGTAATAATGCTGACTCCTACCATGCAGCTCTAACTAGATGTACCAAAGTGTATCTAGCATTAATGTAGGTGTACAGCCAAGAATCCCCCAAGGCTGAAGCCAACTCCATTACCCGAAGTCAGAAACTGTAGGACCTCTTTCTCCTCCGCCTGCCCCAGCAAAGATATGGCATATGTATACCCATAAGGTACCCTCAGGGGTTCTACCTTGCTGTGTCATGGCGGCCGAAGATGACGGAAGAGATGACCTATATACATAGTTATTATGCAGAAGATAGTAATACAGCTGTGATTCTGAGAATCCTCATGCATAATAAATGAGGCTAGTTCTCTGGGAAAAACATGCAATATGTTTGCAGCACCTTAACTAAGCAACAGGTCAATACCAACACTGTTATGTAGTACAATGGTAGGGAAAATGTAGGTGAAAGGTTAGGTGACTACCCAGGCCTATATTGGAGTACATTACAAAATATAACACTTTGCTCAACCTTGTTTGGTAGTCCCATTCAGAGGTTAGCTGGGCTGGGATGCAAGCCAGTTACCCTGTGTTAGCCAATTGGGCTACTAACTTTTCCACAGCAAAACAACAATGTGTAAGTGTTGCTGCTAAGACATGTCAAAAATCATACATACTACTTAAAAATATCCAGCTCCCTGCCATAGAGTTCCAATTGAAGTGTAGTTCCTATATTCCCAATAGGCTCTGCGCATTGGAATAATATATCCTATAGGTTAGACGTAGGACTGAGGTCGACTAGGTCTCTATCGACTATATTAAACCTGGTCGCCCCCGCACCTCCCGCCTGCTCCTCCTTACCTGCCTGAGCCTCGCACCCAGCGACGCCCCAGCCGCCACAGGGCCGCCCAGCGATGCCCCAGCCGCCACAGGGCCGCCCAGCTACGCCCCAGCCGCCACAGGGTTGCCCAGCGACGCCCCAGCCGCCACAGGACCACCCAGCGACGCCCCAGCCACCGCAGGGCCGCCGCTGAGCCCCCAGGCTTTCCCGCCGGTTCCCATGAGACCCCGCCCCCCCGGCCGCCGATTGGTTCCCGCGCTCCCCGCCTCCCCGCAGACCCTCCCTCCCGGCTCCCCTCTTATGACGCCCCCAGAGCGACCGCGCAGCGGACGTGCGCAGCGGGAGCACCGATTGAGCGCCAAAGGTAAGCCTGTCTGCGCCCGTCCGCGCCTGGACCGCGCCCAGCGCCAGGACCCCTGACCCTCGCAGACCCCTGCCCACCCGCCGGACGTACGACGCCGCCACCCTCAACGCACTCAACACCGGCCAAACCCCTGGATGCTACCGAGCCACCCCGAGACGCACCCACGGACCCTTCACCTGCCAGTCCTGCAAGTTCTCCTGCATCCGGACCTGCACTGCACCAGCGCCCACCAAGCCGAACACCAGCAGCAACCACCTGAGGTGCATCCTGCTCAACACCCGCTCCGTCCACAGACACGCCGTCCAGCTCTGGAACCTCCTCGACACCACAGCTCCTGACGTTGCCTTCCTCACGGAAACCTGGATGAATGCCTCCTCAGCGCCCGACATCGCCATCGCCATCCCAGAGGGCTACAAGATCATCCGGAGAGACCGCGACAAGCAGACTGGAGGAGGCATCGCCATCATCCACAGGAACAGCATCCGCATCTCGACCAACACCGACGACACCCTGACAACCGCCGAACACCTGCACTTCCAGATCCACACCGACCCCAAGACCACCCTCAGGGGCACCCTGATCTACCGACCCCCGGGACCACGCACTCAATTCAGCGAAGACATCGGTGACTTCATCAGCCCGCACGCCCTCCCCTCCGCTGACTACATCCTCCTCGGGGACATCAACTTACACCTGGAGAACAACAACGACCGCAACACCACCACCCTGCTTGACAACCTCGCCACCCTCGGACTCAAGCAGCTGGTGACCACCCCCACCCACCTCGCCGGACACACACTCAACGCAGTCTTCTCGTCCAGCAAAGACATCGCCTTCAGCCACGCCACTGGACTCCACTGGACGGACCACAGCTGCATCCACTTCACCTTCAGAAGGACCACGGTCCACCACCACCAGCAACAGGCTGCACGAAGAAGCTGGAACAAGATCACAGCCGACCAACTCGCCGCATCCCTAAGCCAGCATCCTCCCGCCAGCTCAGCGAACCCCAGCCAAGCCGCCGACAACCTCACAAAATGGATCTGCACCTGCGCGGACGAACTCGCCCCTCTGAGGACCCCGCCCAGCAGACCCGGAAGCAAGAAGGCCCCGTGGTTCACCGACGAACTCAAGAGCTCCAAGAAGAACTGCCGTGCCCTCGAGAAAGCCTGGAGAAAAGACCCTACACCAGACAACATGACTACCCTCAAGCTCGCCACCCAAAAGCACCACCAACTGATCCACGCCACCAAGAAAACAGCATTCAAGGACCGGCTGGACAGCAACGCACACAACAGCAAGGAACTCTTCAACATCGTGAGAGAGCTCTCCAACCCCAACGCCGGAACCAACAACATCACCCCATCGCAAGACCTCTGCAACTCCCTCGCCTCCTACTTCCACAACAAGATCGCTGACATACACAACAGCTTCAGCACACAAACAACGCTCCCCACGACCACACCAACGCCCCCCACCACCACCCTCAACGCCTGGACACCGATCAACCTCGACGACACCATCAGCACGATGAACTCCATCCACTCCGGATCTCCAACCGACCCCTGCCCTCACCACGTCTTCAACAAGGCCACGCTGTCATCGCACCCCACCTGCGGGACATCATCAACACCTCCTTTGACACCGCCACCTTCACTGAGAGCTGGAAGCACGCCAAACTCAGCGCTCTACTAAAGAAACCAACGTCGGACCCCACCGAACTCAAGGACTACCGCCCCATCTCGCTCCTCCCGTTTCCAGCCAAAGTCATCGAGAAGACCGTCAACAAGCAACTGGCAGCCTTCCTCGAGAAAACTGGATCCCTCAACCCATCTCAGTCAGGCTTCCGGGCCAACCACAGCACCGAGACCGTCCTCATCGCTGCCACTGACGACATCCGAACCCTGCTGGACAACGGAGAAACAGCGGCCCTCATCCTCCTGGACCTCTCCGCGCCATTCTACACTGTCTGCCACCGCACCCTAGTGCAGCGCCTCAGCAACGTCGGAATCAAGGAGAAGGCACTGGAATGGATAATTTCCTTCCTCGCGGGAAGGACACAGAGAGTCCGCCTCCCCCCGTTTAGATCAGAAGCCACAGAAGTCATCTGCGGCGTCCCTCAGGGCTCCTCGCTCAGCCCCACCCTCTTCAATGTCTACATGAGCCCCCTTGCGGCCATCGCACGCCAGCACAACCTGAACATCATCTCCTACGCCGATGACAACCAGCTGATCCCCTCCCTGACCAACGACCCCGCCACCCCCAGAGCCAACCTACACGAAGGGATGAAAGACGTGGCCGAGTGGACGATGACCAGCCGCCTGAAACTGAACACAGACAAGACGGAAGTCCTCATTCTGGGCTCCTCACCCTCCGCCTGGGACGACTCCTGGTGGCCCCCCGCCCTGGGCAACGCACCCAAACCGACAGACCACGCATGCAACCTGGGCTTCATCCTGGACTCCTCCCTCTCCATGACCAGACAAGTCAACGCCGTCTCCTCGTCCTGTTTCAACATCCTGCGCATGCTACGTAAGATCTTCTGGTGGATCCCCACCGAGACCAGGAAGACGGTCTCCCAGGCCCTCGTCACCAGCCGTCTGGACCACGGCAACGCCCTCTACGCCGGAACCACCGCCAAGCTCCAGAAGAGACTCCAGCGTATCCAGAACGCCTCGGCGAGACTCATCTTAGACGTCCCCAGACGAAGCCACATCTCCAGACACCTGAGAGACCTGCACTGGCTCCCGATCAACAAAAGAATCACCTTCTGGCTCCTCACCCACGCACACAAAGCCCTACACAACCAAGGCCCAACTTACCTCAACAGCCGCCTCAACTTCTACGCTCCCAAACGCCATCTCCGCTCGACCAGTCACGCCCTCGCCGCCGTCCCCCGCATCCGCAGAGCGACAACAGGAGGAAGGTCCTTCTCCCACCTGGCCGCCAAGACTTGGAACTCCTTCCCTCCCGACCTATGCCTGACCCAAGACCACCTCTCCTTCAGGAAGAAGCTCAAGACCTGGCTGTTCGAGCAGTGCGGACCCCCCCCCACCCCCCAAGCGCCTTGAGACCCTCCGGGTGAGTAGTGCGCGGTATAAATGCCTATGATTGATTGATTGATAGTGAGTGCCTGCTAGCTCAGAGGTCACTAGAAACATTCTCGAATTCACAAGAGATTAGTTTCTGACAACCGCATAAACATGACAACTTTGTTTCCCAAGAATAAGAAATGTATCTGCAGAGTCGTGGAAACAATAGATAAGTATTTCACTCAGTCACTTGTGCATGCTTCGTTTCGACAGAGTTGCAGAGAAATAGAGAGATGGGCATTTTCAATAAAAGTTTTATTGAACAGTCTTCTTTCTCATGCAAGAAAAGTGAACTGCTACAATCGTAATGCAGACTGAAAAGTATAATGCGTACAGCGAGAACAATATTAGAAAATAGTACTGAAAGAGCATTGTATGGTTCCTAAACCATATATAAATACATTCATAAATAACAATGACTAAAAATACTTAACTGGCGCTTCTAAAAAACGCCTACCCCAATGTACCTAAACTAAGTCTAGTACGCTGGAAGAAGTAAGTATTGTGTAGCACAGGTTTTAGTTTTCTTTGCCAAGACTCTATCCAAGATTTCTCTAGGTTCTAATCAGCTCCATACCTTAGTTTAGAATGAGGCAGGTCTGGTATCTCAGTCTCGGAACTCCATTTCCCAACACCCCGCAAGGGGAGCTTGGAAACACTGGAGCTGGATTCTCGGCGAGAGAAAGGCAGCCTCTTGATCAGTGCGTCAGCTGGAGGGTCAGCTTCCTTCGGCATTTGCTGTAGCGAGCTGCGTCGGGCAAGTAGATAGTGGAACTGCTCCAAACCACCGTGTCTTGCTAGAGCAAGTGAAGGTATATTTATACCTTGAAGGTGTCTAGGAATGCAATAGTTTGATGTATAGTCGGGCATAATAACGTCAGGAAAGAACTCTTAGGGAATAGTCGTTCTTTGCAAAGTACATGAGTTCTTGGATAAATCAATATTCAAGCAAGGGAAGGTCCCTGACTGCTTAAGCCGTTTTTCCTAGAAATCGTTGTGACATTTGGTACTGGTGAAAGTATCCATGCCTGTATTTGGTCTGCATGGGTTAAGTTTAATAAGGTCTTGATTTCTATACCTATATTAGGGCAATGTGAATTGTACCTATATAAGAGCATGAATCGGGAAAATTAACTCGGAGTCTAAAACACCACACAACACAATGGCCTTCCTTAGGATAGACTTACATATATCCTTTGGGGAAGTTGTGGTTTTCCTATTAGGTGAAATGGCAAAGTCGAACTAGCAGTGAAAACACTGTTTTTTCAGCATGCAGTGGCAGGCTCGTCTCCATTTTGTTTTTGTACAAACAGTGCTAGTTGACACTCTGCTTTACATGCCCTGGTCATAATATACTAGGGACTTAGACATAAGTGATAGGGCGAGGTTTACCAGCTTGGGTTATTTCTAAAACACCATACTCACCTAGGCCCATAAAACATTCACACAATAAGCTGGGAAAACCTGCGCTGAGGTTCAGGTCTTTACCTGACTCGAATTTTGAATTTACCTGTACACCTTTTCATACCAAACCATGATACCTTAATTTTCCTCTTGTCGATGGATCAGGTTGTTAGAATAATAGGCATCAAAGTAACATATACCCTTATTTCTTTAAATGACCACAGACTCAGGAAAGTTTTAAAAAGTCTATCTATGCAATATTTTGTGAGTCAAATACCAATACATTTCAGTTATTCACTTCTCAATGATAAAAATAATTATCAAATCAAAGATCTTTAGAGACTTAGTCAAGACGACATTGGTACCTGAGAAGGGTGAGAAAGGTAAAAGGCACAAGGACATACCACACAGATTTATATTTACCTAAAATGGTGCAAGGACCAACCCCTGGCCAAGGGCTGGAAAGAAAGGGCTCCCGACTAATCAGGAGCCAGCAGGTCAGGACAGGTGCAGGACAGGACAGGCAACCTCTTCTAAGTGCAACACCAACGTTACACCCCTCTCTGCAGCCACTCTCATTTCCCTTCTATATGGACAGAGTCCTCTCCTTCTGCAATCTCCTGTATCTTCTTTCAGAGTGCTCGACCAACCCTCTGAGCTCAGTGGCATCCACAATCTTCTTCAGCAGACGTTGGGTCAGTGACAGGTCTGTGACAAGTCAGACAATCTAACTGACTAAGCCTACCTTAGTTATACCATTTTCCAGGGAATGTACCACCCCCCCAATGTTTTAATATTCTTGTATTCCCTTCATTTGATTGGTCAGTGTAATACCATACTAATATGAAGTCACTTTTAGTTTAATTTGTTCGAAGTTCCCGCCCATAAATTTACTTTCCAAGCTTTTAATTCACAAGCAACATTCATATTACTTTTAATACAATGTATTTTTTATTTGTACACATCTTCTTCCTTTCTCCGGGTCAAGAGGTCAAGTTCTCATGTGCATCACTGGTAAGATGGGAATTATCATCCCTTCAATGTCACCGCTCGAGGTATTGCAGTGTTCCCAGCACATGAGCAGGTTTTGCAAAATGGCGATTCCAGTCACCCTTCAGGCCCAAATACGAGCTAATAGTAATGTCAAAAAAGGGAACATTAGAATACAAAAATAAATGAATGCACTGTATACCACTTTTTTCTACTCCATTCCCTTTATTTTACGTTAACTATTGCATTAGCAGATTAGCAAAACATGCAAGTTTTATTTTAAGCAAAAGCATATGCATTAGCATATGAGGTTCAATGTGACCATTTTAGGCACTACTGCACAGCTACAAAGAATTTCCACCAAAAGCAAAGGTCGTCATACTACGTAGATGCAGTAGACGCATGCGCAGATGAGTACCTGCATTTTTCAGCAGCCATTTTTAGACACTCGGATTACTTGTTAGTAAAGGACATAAACAAGCTTCCCCTAGATACAAAAATGTTGTGTGGTGCAATTATTAGTTTTCAAAAAACATGTTAGTTAATTTGTTACATATTATTTCGAGAAGGAAACTGCTGATAAAGTGGCGATAACGGGCTTGATAATATGCCCTTGTGAATAACCATAGCAGCCCAGGTTAACATCAGAACTTTGGCTGCTATGGGAAATTACAGGGGCTTATGGTTTTTTATTAATGTTGGGAGGGTGGGCTTGATATTACGTCCTTGTTAATTGCCATAGAAGCCTATGTTCTGGTGTTAACATGGGCTTTTATGGGAAATAACAAGGTAGCATTATCATGGTCATTATCGCCGTTTTATCTGCAGTTTCTTGCCAATAAAACTGCGATAATTGTAACACCGGTCTTTGATAATATGCACCTAAGTTTACTGGTCCCAAAAAGAGCAATGAGTCATTATCCGCAAAAGGCGATACATTATCGATGTTTTTATCGGCAGGAAACTGCAGATAAAGCGGCGATAATGGGCTTGATAATATGCCCTTATGAATAACCATAGGAGCCCAGGTTAATACCAGAACCTGGGCTGCTATGGGAAGTTACAAGGGCCTAATATCAAGCCCATTATCGCCGCTTTATCAGCAGTTTCCTGTCGATAAATGCGGCGATAATGTATCGCCTTTTGTTGATAATATGCTCCTTAATTTCCATGATAGTATGTAAAGCTTTCCTTTTTTTTGGTGTAGCAGTTGCACTCTCTTCGAATGCTCAGCATCGTTTCAAAGCCCACGTTTTCTTTTTCTTCAAATTCAACAAGCAAACCTTTCTTTGTATCAGTTAGTAAATTTGTCGCTTTCTTTTCCCGGTTCGTGTGTGTCATCCGCTGCTGTACATTTTTGTACAGTATTAATAGTCATATTTTTTATATATTTATTTGAAAGGTAGTGCCGAGGCATGAAACGTTAATTACGTACTTCGTCCATCGTCATTTTCGTACTTCTCACCGTTGTTTTTATTGTATCGGTTAGTTAGAACTCATTAGTTTTCAATCCTAGTCTTGAATATCTTACTATAGTATTTCAACATTATTTTTATTGTGGGCCGTCATTCCCCTCCCCCACAAAATAAAAGAAGTATGTAGTTTTTTTTACCTAACTTTTATTAAACAATAAATTTAAAACAAATCTCAATTATAACTATATTAGAAATGGAAAGTAACTTAAACAATGTTATAAACAAATTGTGAAATGGATTCCAAAAGGTGTCCGATTGGTAATCTGCAAAAGATAAAAGAAAATTAGAGTTTAGAATTATGTAGATGTGAGTAAATGAGCTGAAGCATTAGAGGGCATATTATCAAGAACGGCGATAAAATTATCGCCGTTTCAGCGGCAGGAAACTGCAGCTAAAGTGGCAATAATGGGCTTGATAATATGCTGTTATGAATTCCCATAGCATTCCAGGTTCTGGTGTTAACCTGGGCTACTATGGGAATTCAGAAGGGCATATTATCAAGCACATTATCACCGCTTTAGCGGCAGTTTCCTGCTGCTGAAACTGCGATTATTTTATCGCCGTGCTTGATACTATGTCCCTACAAGTTTTGGCACCTCTACGGTTTTATGTGTGCAGTCTGACCCGTACATTCCAGTTCTGTAATAGTGCCGCGTTCAAGTGGTGTCTATATGGAAGTGCCTACTGCATTACTTATGCCCGTTATGGCGACTTATTTCTAATGTGTTCCTATGAAGGCTTTGCACATCTAGGCCTCTGTGCTTACCGTTGTATAAACTTTGCGGGTAAACATTTCAGGCAGTTGGTGTCACAAATTATTCTGAACAATTCTTCTACACGTCTACACGTTCAAGACAGCAGTGTCTAAGTTTAAGAGAGAAAGAGAAATGATGTCACAGAGAGTAAGAGAGAGAATGAGAGAGAAAACAACATTAAAACTGTGTCGCAGAGTCTGGAGTTGAGATTTTTTCTTGGAAAGTCAGACGCAGATTTACTAGCTCCTTGCATCACTTTACCCATGTTAAAAGTGACTCAAAGTGGCGTAATAAGGTTGTGGATCTGTTCAGCAGACTGTTGTAAGCTATCTGTTGTCACTGCTCAGAGGTAATTATAGATTTTGCAGAGAAGCTGCTGTACAGTACGCACTCTGGGCTGTAATATGAAGTCTGGGCGACAAACTTTTTGCCACTTTATTGGCAGGAAAGTGTCGCTAAAGTGGTGATAATGGGTTTGATAATATGCTCTCTGGAATTCCAATCGAAGCTCATGTCTGATGTCCTTCACATGTAACATGGGCTTCGATTGGAATTCCATAGAGCATATTATCAAACCCATTATCGCCACTTTAGCAGCACTTTCCTGCCGATAAAATGGCGATAATTTTGTCGCCAAGGCTTGATAATATGGCCCTCTCTCATTTCACAAATAAAGCTAACACTACAGTTTTACGAGTGCAGTGTACCTGGTATATTTTAATTGTTATAGTGCCGTGTTCAAGTGGTGTCTATATGGAAGTGCCTACTGCGATACTGACGGCCGTTATGGCGACTTATTTCTAATGCATTCCTATGAAGGCTTTGTAGATCTAGGCTCCTGTGCTTACCTTGTATAAAGAGTGCGACTACCGGAGTTAACTATTCGACTTGAACTCTGCTTCTGTACGTCAAAGTATATTCAATAAGTTGCAGAGAATTCCATTGCTGTTACTCGATAGGCCGTGGTTGCTTCTGAACGATGTTTGCTGAAGGAAACAATAGGACATTTTGATTAGTCATCGTAAACTGAGTTGCATAACTATCAAAAGTGAATTTTAATGTGGGTTCTTAATATTCCGTAGTTAAGACTGTTGCAGCTCCAGCAAACAAAGGAAGATCAATAAGTTAATAGAGGCCTGGGACGACCTCGTGACGCAGAAAAAAAAATACTATCATGGACGCCCAATTAATAATAATAGAGGCCTAAGCACGTGGCGTAGTACAGAAATACGCTCTGAAAAACAAAGGTCCTTAGCTTATCAGAATCAAGAACAACAATGTAATATAGGCCATAATAGGAAACTATATTTTTGTCCTCTCTCCAGCCGGACAGGGTATTTATTTGAACAAAATGAACAAAAATGATAAATGATTAAGAGGCACAGTCCTGTACCTTACTCAAGAGAGACAAACAACATATAAGGAAAAAGGGTTTCACAGGCAAAAAACGAGCAATATTAGCCACTTTTGACTCAGTGTTTAGATTGAAGTATTGCCAGGAAAATGTTAGACACAACAGAATGAAACACAATGGTTAGGTTGTGAAAGCACTATGTGAAGTCGACGTTTCTATCCCTCTTACTCTAATTAAATGGGACCATCATCAGGACTAAAATTGACAACATTTGCCTGCCTGTAATAATAGTACAACCGCCCTGGTGAGGGCTTGGGTGTTGGGAGCGTGGTGCAGTTACTGCCCACGCATGTGCTATCAGGGAATTGGATGTGCTACCTGTGTCGCTGGTTTATAGGGGTCCGGGTTATGTTGGATAGAAATCACGGTCCTAGTCTCGAACACCGGGGGTTTCTGTGTTTGCAGTTCCGGGCAGTCTCGATGAACTGCAGGGTCCGGTTGGCATCACCGATTATTTATTGGGGAGTGCTGTGACTCCGTTGGAATAGTGTCCTGGGGGCGGGGGAACAGTGTCCTGTCCGTCCACTGCTTGGAATGCAGGAAGATCAATAAGTTAATAGAGGCCAGGGATGGCCTCGTGATGCAGAAAAAAAAATACTATCATGGACGCCCAATTATTAATAATAGAGGCCTAAGCACGTGGCGTAGTACAGAAATACGACACAGAAATTTATGCATGCATAATTTTTAAGATTAGAGGTGTATAGGACCTCGTGACTTATTAAAAAATATTTCAAATATGTAAGTACAATTTAAAACCATTGAGGGGTAGGAAAGCCATATGAAGGATAAAAAAATAGCATTATGCATATACAATTTACAGTGGAGGCTGATGTTGTGACGTCTTCTCTTACCTTTGCTTCTGTCGTCTTTTGTCGTGTCTTGAAAGGCTGCGGTTTCGCTGAGTCTGGGGTGTTTTTAACAGTCTGTCTGTCACCGCAGCAGAGGCAGGCAAAAGAGAGCGTGCTCAAGACAGTGCCCGCATTATATGGGAACCGCGGGGGCTGACCAAACCAAGCCCAGGCCGTCATTGGTAGCGTTTTCGCGGTCTGCATGAATGATGGCCCTCTGGGACATGCCATTGGGTAATGTATTGGTTTGCAGGGTAAATGATAGCAAGCATGCTAGGTGGTGGCATGTGGGTAATGTGGGTGGGCATGCACCGCACATGTGCAAGTATGGGTGTGTGCACTAACAAATACCAACAGAGAGAGATGGGGGTGGTGTTATAATGTACGCAGAGGCAGGCCCAGAATCGGATCTGCAATGAGTCAGCACTTCTAATCATTCTCCTTAGCGCGCCCTGACCTCTGATTTGTCACTGAGAGGGATATCATACTCAGCGTGTACCCGCGCATACGGTATGAATATGCTTTGACGTTACACGTAGCATTAAAGCTTCAGTGTGACGTCATGTACGGCGTTCTGTATGCGAAAGGGGGCAATTTTTCTACTTGGTTTAAAACATGTATGTATTTAATGTACATACTAAGGGCAGACATTTAGGATAACTATGATTTTTTTTAATACTTGTAATAATCATATATTACTTTTAAAAAGAATTACACAAATCGCGGTAGAACATCATGCATACTCGTATTGAAGGAGCTTTAAAAGGAGAGATTTGATTGGTTCATACCTTTTCCCGTTTCGACTGTTAAAAGTTCCGTCCCATAATGATTATTCGACTTTGACTTTCTAAGAAGAATCATTTGTTCTGAGAATCTTATCAAATAGAAGGAAGATCACCATAATAAGAGCAATGGAGTCATCTTCCAGCAGTTCTTCAGAGGGGAATTTTATTCCTGAAGAACCTCCAAAAAAGAGGAAAGAAGCTCTAATTTGGAAGTTTTTCTCTTTTCCAGAAGGTCAAAAAAAGGTTAATGCTCCAAAAGTAACCTGTTAAAGTTGCGAAACAACTCTTTCAAGGGGTGATCCATGTAAAAAACACTCCTTTGGCACAGCAAATATGGTGCGACACGTGATGAACTTGCACCCCAAGAACTTTGCTCAAGCTGCAAGACGGAGGTTGCACGAGAACCCACCTGCTTCTGCACCAAGCACATCAACTGCTGCAGCAGCATTTTCAGCAAGCAGTCCACACCCACATTGATTCTGACTTTGCTACAGTTAAAATTCTATGCATCTATTGCGATAAACCTTTGTGTTATGGGGAACAGTCTATAGACTTGATGATACGCAGGATGCAGGATCATTGTTGTCCTCGACATTAGTTGTTCTTTTTTCATTCTTTTGTTCCGCTTGGAATTTGTTGAGAAAACACAAAAAAAAATACAAAACAAAAAAACAGTTATTTTAAGAACTACCTTCACTGGTCAAAGAAAAAACTATATTTCTATGTTAGTGTGTAAAAGTTTGTCAGAACAAATGTGTAGTTCATAAACGAATGAATGAATATGTTACTAGTGTTTGGAGAATGTGAAAGTGCAGAACTAGAAGGAACTGCTACAGCATAAATCTATAAGGTGTTTATCTATAGTATACTGTAGTATGTATGAAGCACTTGAATGTATCATATGTACATAAATATGTTACAAGTCTATGTTTCAATTTGTGCTGCTGGTGAAAGTGCCTGGGTGAATTTGTATTTGTTAGGGGCGGATTTACAATACGCTTGTGCCTCTTTTACACAGCTATTGCGTCACTTTTGTGACACAGCGGTGGTGCAAAAGATGTGCCATGTCATTTGAGATGTCATCAGTGATGTCATGAGTGATGTCACCGACCATGTCATGAGTGATGTAATATGTGACGTGATCAGCAGTGCATTGCGGACGCGCAAGTTATAGTTAGCTGAGCTAACTATAACAGAGGAATTTCCAAGGTTTTGTTTGAGAGAAATGTTTAGCTAGCCATGACATGTGAAACCTATGGTTTTTTCAATGAGTTTGCAAGGTATATATATATATATATATATATATATATATATATATATATATATATATATATATATATATATATATATATATATATATATATATATATATATATATATATATATATATATATATATATATATATATATATATATATATATATTCACTGAAAAAACCATAGGTTATAGACCATATATAGTTAGGAATTAGCATTTGCTCTCCATACTAGTTACGCATTATAATCAACTCCCAGGTAAACAGAGGGTTGGTTACATACGCGCGTGTACTCACGTGCGTCACAAAGCGCTATTGTCCTAGTGAATTGGGGACACGCTTTTACATGCAGTAACGCCAAACATCGCCCTGATGCTGCATAAACCCACGACATTCACATAAATGTGATGGCAACAACACTAATGATAACTACATGTCCCAGCATGCCTCAAAAAATAGGGGCGTGCTCAAAGGCCCAATTGTATTGAAATAATGAAGGGACCACACACACAAGCTACCGTGAACACGAACTACGGTTCGAAACGCGTAGGTGTTTGTCACGTTTTGAAAATAAAGAAACTCCAACTAAATCAAGGAGAGTGCGGCGAGTTATTGGTATTTATATATATATATATATATATATATATATATATATATATATATATATATATATATATATATATATATATATTCACTGAAAAAACCATAGGTTATAGACCATATATAGTTAGGAATTAGCATTTGCAAAACCTTGAAAATTCACTGAAAAAACCATAGGTTATAGACCATATATAGTTAGGAATTAGCATTTACAAAACCATATTTTACTCACACAAAACCATTGAAATTTCATATATAGTTAGTTGCCCTAACTATATATCGCGCACCCGCACAATCCACTGCTGATGATGTCACATATTACATCATTCATGACATGGTCAGTGACATCACTGATGACATCACTGAGGACATCTCAAATGACATCACTGATGACATCACTGATGACATCATCCAGTGACTGTATGTTGCAGTAAAGTAAAAATATGTCTTACATATTGAAGAATGAGTGGATGTTTAAGTGTCTGGATGAAGGGTTTAGTAGGTGCATGACTGACTGTATGAGAGAGTGATTAAATGTGTGTCACTAAGTGCATGGGTTAGTGACTAAACTGTCTCATTTTGTGCATCATTATATCTGTTGTTCTGTATACTGCTGCATGTGTTCATCAGTAGCTATATGAGTAACTATATGGGTTATTGATTGTTTGCCCAAGTATTTGTATGGGAGACTGAGTATGTGTGTGAGTTGATGGAAGGTGTATGACTCTGTGCATAGATGTGTGAGCAGTTGATTCACTATATGTATGGGTTCAAAAGTGCATGTGGAAACAGCTGCATGGGCAGTTGACTGTGTGCATGAGTGTATTGCTGAGTGAATGGATATCTCAGTGCTACATGTCAAAGTAAGTACATATGTAAAACACAGTACATGTGAGAGTAGACATATATAAATAACTGTGCAGAAGAGCCAGTGAATGTGTGAGTGGCTGCATGGATCATTGAAAACTTGTATCAGTGATTGTATAAGAGAGTAAAAATATGTTAGAATATGTTTGAATTAGTAAGGTGTGTATAACTGTATAGTTGAGGAAATGGAGGTGTGATTGATTCTTTGCATGACTGAGTAGGTGCATGATTAACTCCATGGATGAGTGACAATCTGTGAGTGTCTGTTTACACTGAGTGTATCTAAGGTTATATTAGAGTCTGAAGAGGTTCATCGAATTATCACATGAATGATGTCATCAGTGATGTCATCAGTGATGTCATTTGAGATGTCATCAGTGATGTCATCAGTGATGTCACTGACCATGTCATGAATGATGTAATATGTGACATCATCAGCAGTGGATTGCGGGTGCGCGATATATAGTTAGGGCAACTAACTATATATGAAATTTCAATGGTTTTGTGTGAGTAAAATATGGTTTTGTAAATGCTAATTCCTAACTATATATGGTCTATAACCTATGGTTTTTTCAGTGAATTTTCAAGGTTTTGCAAATGCTAATTCCTAACTATATATGGTCTATAACCTATGGTTTTTTCAGTGAATTTCAATGGTTTTTTAATAGCAAATATCAAAAGCTGTAAAATTTATTTTTATTCTAATTCAAAAATATATTTAAAATTGTTGTAATTTAATGTTTTTAATTATATATATTTTTTAATTATTTTTTTTTGTTTCGCTGCCGGTTCGCGAACCGGGAAGCTTTCCGTTAGCTCAATTTGATGCCGCGACCCGGTCCGCTAACCGGTAAACGTTCTGTTTGCGCAACTGCCGCATTAGAAATCAACATCGTGACGCGTCGCGGAAGCGCGACATATCACGTTGTCGCGTAATGCGTCTTATGACGCGCCGCGTTAGCGCTCCCGGAAGTGCTCCAGACCGCGAACCGGAAGCGATCCGGGGCGCGGCGCGCAGCGCGTAACGTGAGCGGAACAGGTCATGTGACTTGTTTATAACACTTTTCATTGGTTCATTTCACTTTTGGTTTCCTAATGATGTAAGACTAGGTCATGTGACCTAAAAATAACACTTTTCATTGGTTTAGAACTATTTTTTTCCCAAATGATGAAAGCCCCCACCTTTTTTCTCACTCTGACTTTCAACTTTGAGAAAGGAAGACCTATTTTGCTCTGTGAAACAAATGGCTTCAGTAGTAGCTTCAGATGCTGGACCCCCACCACCACCACCACCACCTCCTTATAAGAAGAGTGGACCACCTCCACAGTTCCTTGGAAACCCAGAGGAGGAAGAGGATCCAGAAGAGGAAGAGGAAGAAGAGGCACCACGATTTTTGAAAGAGTTACCCCGGGTATCTCAATACAAAAATAGTTTATCTGGCAGTTTTTTTCTATTCCAGCAGGAAAGAAAAAAGTTAATGCACGCTATGTTACGTGCCTTATATGCCAAGATGAATTATCCAGGGGCACTGAAAAAAAGTACAGTTATGGGAACCACACTATGCACCGTCATATGCAGAGGTGGCATCCACTAAATTATAGCCGGGCAGAGATGCGTGACCTGCAAGAGAACCCTCTAACTTCTGTGGCCAGGACATCAGCTGATATTTCTCTGACGGTTGCAGAGGCACGAGAAACAGTGCCAAATATCCCAAAAAAATTTCTTCATATGAAGTTAACTTGTTTATATTGTGGCACTTTAATTTCATGTGCTAATATGAGTGTTAAATTAATAAATTTAGCATTTGAAAAACACCAATGCTCTAAACGCCCCAAGCAATAATGTTTTTTTTGCTCCTGTTGAGCCCTTTTCAATGCCTGTTTTTTGTTCTTTCCCTTTCAAAAAAAACAAAAAATTGTTCAAAAAATACAAAAAAAACAAATAATGTTCAAAAAAGAAAAAAAATATAAAACTACAAAAACATAAAAAAAAGTTCTTTTCAGAACTACCTCCCCTTTATACAAAAATTGCTAGAAAGTGTAACACTCTGGCAAGCTGTTTTTTTTTTAAGTTCGCTTTCCGGTTCGCTCGCCGGTACGCGAACCGGGAGCTAACCCCAAATTTTTTTAAAAAAAATAAAGGAGTTAGTACAAGGGAAGTAAACAGAGAGTAATGTTAAAAGAAAGACAGCTATAGGGACTAAACCAGAGATGCTGTTTAATAGATTTATTTACCGAAGAAAAGATGGAAGAGGATATAATTGTGGAAAACAAAATAGATAAGGAAGTGAAAGAATCAAGCATTGAAAATGCAATAGGTCTCACAATAGAAGAGTTTGTCCTTTTGGTTTTGCAAATGGATGAGTGGCGTTGCGTGGATGAGTGGCGTTGCATGGATGATCGGCGTTGTGTGGATGATTGGCGTTGCGTGGATGAGTGGCGTTGCGTGGATGAGTGGCGTTGCGTGGATGAATTGCGTGTGTGAGTGGCGTAGTGTGTGTGAGTGACGTTGTGTGTGTGAGTGGCGTTGTGTGTGTGAGTGGCGTTGCATGTGTGAGTGGCGTTGCGCGTGTGAGTGGCCTTGCGTGTGTGAGTGGCGTTACTGTGGGGGAGGGGGGGACGAGAAATGCACACGGCGGACAGGGGAGGGGACGGAGCGGGGACAGCAGAATGAGGGTGTAAAGCAGCCGGGGCCTTTGAAGTGAAGCTAATCTTCACTTCAAAGGTGTGGGAGGAGTGCGCCTGAGGGAACAGACGGCGATTTGGTAATGTGCACACGCATTTTAGGTCAATGCACTTGCGCATTGACCTAAAAGCCACGGGCACAGCTCCAAATTTCCACATTTAGTTAAACTTTGTTTAAAGCTCTATAGACTGAAGCCCTATAGTAGGTGAATGTGATAGAAATGTAACGAAAAGAGTAGAAAACATTTACCTTAAAATTCTTGATAACTTATTCAATTTTTTTTCATACTTTCAATCTGTGAAAGAGAGAAGAAACATTTGAAAAATATTAAAACATGTATTTAAAAATTAGAAAAGACAAGGGAAAAGGTTGAAGGACAAACAGTTTTTCAACAACTTTGACATTTACAGAAGTCTCTGCTTCTCTAGGCCCCCTACACAGTCCTAAAGATATATATTTTAAACTAACAGTATCTTAATGCTGATGAAGTGAGGCCTATTTTGGAACATGGTGCATCTTTTGCACTGCTGATGTCTCACAACAGTGATGCAATGGCAGCGCAAAAGAGATGTTAAGCCATCATAAAATTGTCCCTAACATTTTAAATGATTGTTTCAGGATGCAAATAAGCTGTGTCCTTTCCAGAGGTTTGTTTGAGGTGAGGCCTATTCAGGTTTCAAAATAAAACAGTACCCAGAAGTGCAGCACTGTATGCAGTAACTTTGACACATACAGAAGCCTCAGTTTCTCCATGTCTACCTCACATTTCTAAATGTATATCATAAGTACAAAAAGTAGAGAATTAATTATACATGTTAAATGGTTTATTTTTGCTGTTCTCAGAATGTATCAAATTTCACTAAAATCAGTGACTTGAAGGTATTCATCATGTAACAGCGGGGAAAAAAAAACACAATCAAAATGATTGTGTTTAAAAAACCCATACAACATAAGAAATCAGAATTCAAAACTCCTTAAAATTAACTTACTTTCCATGACGTCGAAGGATGTCCTATGAACAGCTTACACTCTGTTGTGCTATTAATATTTTCAGCCCGCCACTTTCTGAAAGAAAACCTCTATCGTTTTGAAAAATATGTTACATACGATAAAAGACTTCTCACATTCTACCACATGTTTCCACAAGGCCAAATCATGTTAGAGCGATTTACAACTCTTGGAATTCCGTCATTTTTAATTTTCGCAAGTTTCAGAAAGAAAACGTTTAAGATTACTTTCACAATCCTGGACTACTAATATCTTACCCTTCTTGCTCACTCATGTTCTACTTTTCCTATGACACTGATACTGCTTACTATGAAGCAGACTTACTTGCATCAGGTTTATATAGTTGGATTTTTAAAATGACATTATAATCAAAAGTTTTGACCAATAATCTAGACAGCATTGCAGACTTACATTCCCTCTACTCCATGAACCTCTTGAAATTCCTCAGAGCACATCCCGAGATTCTTTCCCTAAAATTTTGGTTTTAAAAACACCAGGTAAGAATTTTTAAGGTCATACAGCAATTTCTTTTTGAAAGTTATAACAGAATCGTTGCAGAATGACCAGCCGTTTCTAGACTTTAAATAAGCTGTGTAATGTCCTGATGTTGTTGAAGGACCGTCATCATATATAATTGCTGCAGTTACAAAAGTCCTTCCTGATATTGACAACTGCGAAGCAACAAAACTTTTTTATTAAAGTTGTCAATTTTGTTCCATCAGGCCTACATCGTTGGAACATTAAAATTACATACTGGCCATATCTTCGTATAAATAATGTTGACATCATTTCAGATTTACATTGGCTACACTCCATGTTGTGATCAGCTGCTTTTACTAGCTTATTAAAGGACACTGATTTACTGTTTCGCAAAGTTAAATATATAAATCTTTCTGAGTCTACACTAGTAGTACTTGATACCCTACAGTTCTCGCAGTCATGCTGCCAATGATAAGAAAGTCCAAACAGGTGATCTACATCTACACCCTCATCTTGCAATACATCAAGCATATACATTAAAAACTCCTGACAATCCTGCTGAATATTTTCAGAGAATTCTGTTTGACCTGAACATTCGTCTAACAGATAACGAACTTCAGACACACTTTCTACTTTTGTTCTATCAGTGCTACATTTCTCTAACACAGAATTCAACAAACAGCATAAACTTTGCTCCGAATTGATCACAATCTGTTCTTTTAAAGTCCCTAATGAAAAGACAACATTAACAACTACATTAGCATAGCAGTTGACACCAGAACTGTTTTCAAATTGAAAACCGACAACATCTTCAACAGAATCCATTTTCTTTCTGCTTACAATTTTCGGTTAATCGACTTTTGGGCTTTTTGCTACAACCTCCCTACTATTACTGATATTTCTTCGTTTCCGGCCTACCACACGTTTCTCAAACAAAGGATATTGAGGCAAATGTGGCGCATACTCTCTTCTTAACCTTTTGTATTCCTTTACACAATCTAGATCCGCACAAATGTTTGTGACATCACAGTCAATCAAGTACAATCCCGATAAACTTCTAACTCGTGACAATGCCACATATGCCATACCCTCCTTGAACACAGAACTGCCAATATTCACCAATGCACTGTCTACACTTAAACCTTGCGATTTATGGATTGTCACCGCATATGCCAAGCAAACAGGAAACTGCTTACGGCGAACATATAAGTCTTTAACAAGCAAAAACCTAGCAGAGCAATGACCAATTAGCTGTACTTCCTCAATGCCATCAAATTTAATTTTTAAAAATTCTATTCCATCTCTACTTCTGTATTTCTCAAAATCAACAACATTACCCATTGATCCATTTACCAGACCTCTTTCAACATGTAAATTCCTTCTCAAAATGATTCGGCAATTTAAGCACACATTCAAAGTCTTTTCAAAACCCGCAGTTTTAGATATAGTCTTCTCTAATGAATCCAATTTTGATTTCAAATTCTCAGACAAAATAATTGTTGATCCCATATGCTCTATTCTGTCAATAGCTTCCAGTTTCACAATCTCTTGCTTTTCTAAATGCAACATTTTGTTGTTGAAGATGGCACATTCTGCAAGAGTTGGCATCAAACATATTCCGGATTTCTTCTCAGTAATTTTCTGAAAAATATTCTCAGGCACAACGTCTTGTTCTGGATATAAATTTGACAGTAATCGTGCTTGTAAAGCTTCTTTCCCATGCTCGGTCACTTTTCCAATTCTAACATCTTGTAGAATATTCTTGTAATCTTCATCCTTCGCCTGACGCATATTTTCATGCAGTTCAGCATAATTGAAGTTTAACCATATATTGACGTTGCCAATGCTCCCTAAGCACTTCCTGGTATCTTCATGCGTGAGCATTTTGAACACAGGTTGTCCTTTCACTGGTATCAGCTGCAGAAGATCTCCGAAAACAATGATGTGTTTGCCACCAAATAACACATCATACTCAGTTTTAAGAACTTCTTGCATTCTCAAATGCACAAAGGCAAGCATGACATTGGAAACCATGCTTACTTCGTCAATGATAAGAAGTTTCATTTTCCTCAAGACTCTTGAAACTTCACAACAAGCATCTCCAGATAACTTGTGGTATTGTAATTTTTTGTCATGCTCCACTAGCAGCATCAGTAGACGATGCAAAGTAATACCTTTAATGTTATGTGCTGCCAGTCCAGTTGGAGCGGTGACAACACAAGACAGCGATGACTCAGTCCTTTCCTGCAAATAACAAGAAATTGCTTTAATGAGGAAACTTTTTCCAGTTCCCGCTTCTCCACTCACGTACAGTCGGACAGGCTTCAACGACGTACACGAGCACTCTTTCTTCTCATGACTTAATCCATGATCAATTTGCTTGGTAACTTCGTCATATATTTTCCTCTGCTGAATGAATGAATGAATGAAGCAGTACTTGTATAGCGCTATCTGCCCGGAGGCCTCGTAGCGCTAGTGACAGAAATTCAATTAGCAAGGGCTCAGGGCAGGTCAACAGAATGTGGTATACAAGTGTGTTTTTAAAGTTTTCCTAAAGGAGAGATGGTTTAAAGTTTCCCGCAGAGGCAGAGGGAGCGTGTTCCATAGCCTTGCCGCAGTGTGTGAGAAGGAGCGGCCACCCCATCGAGCCTTCTTGACTCTGATGGGAGTAGCCAACTGAGAAGAGCTGGACCGAAGAGAACGAGATGGAGCATAGGGAGTGACCAGGGACTGAAGAATTGCAGGGCCGGTGCGATGAAAGGCCTTGTGTAAAATACACATGGCCTTAAATTGTATTCTTCCAGCTATAGGAAGCCAGTGAAGTTCCCTCAAAGCATTCCTCGCTGACTGCCAACGGGGAAGGTTGTAAAGTAGACGGGCTGCACTGTTTTGGGCGACTTGGAGCCTGTGGATGGTATAGGCAGGAGCTCCCATATAGAGGACATTCCCATAATCCAGGCGAGATAGTATAAGGGCCTGGATCAGGATCCTCCTTGCCTGAAATGGGAGCAGAGGGAGCACCCTCCGTAGCATCCTCATCAACCCAAAACAGGTAGCCGCAGTCTTCGTAGCTTGTACCGAAAAGTACGTTGAGTTGTTTTTCCGAATCTTCTAAGTTAACCGCATCCTCCTGAGCATGTGCCATGGCTCTTTCCACTTCATTCATAGCAGTGGCAGCTTCATTTTCGATAACAGGTCCTCCTAGTGGATCCTGACTCAATGAAACAGAACTCTGACTGTCCTGAGAACTGTCTCTGGCAATCTCGGCTGCAATCGTTGCTTCCTGCTCAATTTCCAAAGTCAACATTTCTTGATATTTGGGAAAAGCAGGACATTCTATGTTCTCCTTGGCGGCAGTGAAATAGTCTTCGTAACAGAGGAAATCTCCAAGCAGTTCCTCTTCTGCACGCCAAGGCTTGAAAAGTTGCAAAAGTGCTGAATAGAAAAACTCCTTTTTTTCTGGAGATTCGCCACTCAATTTTCGATGGTTTACCAAGTGGCATTTTCTTTGCTTGACCAGACATCCCTCACTTCCAATTACAGCATACACTCCTTTCTCAATATCTTCTTTAATGTTCCTCTTGAATATGTAATTTTGTAGAACCTCATACAAACAAACATTCTCAAGGTGACTACTTCGATTTGGATAATATGTATCCAACATGTTGGTCTTCAAAATGTCGGTACTGTTTGGCTCCTTTTCCGCCAAATACTCAATTTCCCGCACAGGTTTCAGAACTCGATTACGCGTTGCAGCAAGACCAAGACTCGCCCAAACGATACTCCTGGATTTGGCATAGAGACTTGCTGAAGACAAGCGGTCAGAACATTCGTAAGCTCCGATTTCTCGATGCGACAACATCTTCGGACTGAAACTGTACAACTTCTTGCTGAGGCTCTTTTCATGGGAAATGTCCTCCCACATATCCTTCAATTCTGTCTTTTCTTTTTTGGTGATGTAAGATGTCACATACCGAGCCACAGCCATACAGTTATCAGCCACAAACTGTATATCCATGTTAGCATTCCACATGGACAAAATCACTGGGTTGTAGTCATTGATGTACTTGGACTCTTCGTTCCTTTTCAAATTGTATGTATTTTTGGGTGATTTCCTCGTCACATTATGTCGCAGAGAAGACATCAAACTGTTTACTCTTCCTTTAGAAATTACCGGTCGTGGAAAGTTGAAACGACATTTGGTGTAGAACTTGTCCTTGTTTCTGAATTTACGACGACAGTACTTTCCACAACGATGGCTTTGGAAACGTAGAACTAGTTCTCTTAGGCTTTTCTTCTCCTTTGCGTTTGGAACAGCACACGTAGAATACTGTTCTATGAAACTCATCACTAAGTCATCCGGATCTGTTCCAAATTTAGGTGCATCCTTGATCCACAGCAGCATATGTATATGAGGAGCACCTCTTGCTTGGTACTCCTTTCTCCAGAAGAAATCCAACACCTCTCCAAGAGGTGGATTCTTCTTATTCATGATGAAAGACATCATAGCTTCAAATCTATGATTGAAGTACCTGCATACATTGACTGGATCCAAAGAGCACAGTTCTCCGGGTGTCTTGAATTCGATGTTTTCAATGTTTCCATTTGCCTCTCGTAGAAATTCAAGTAAGTCTTCCCAGCCAAACTCGGCACAGCTCAGAGTGAGGAACCATGTCGGAGTTCCTAAGTTCCTCAGCATACATTTTAAATCACCATGACGACGGTACCAGTACTCATTAGTACCACGCTGACATGCCATGAGATTAATTAGGTGAGAATCCAAAATACTGTCTTGGACATTGACTTTATCCATAAAGTCACTTGCCGAGATGTTTCGCATCTGTATACCACTTTTCAAGATGTGGTTCACTGCATATGACAGTCCAGACAGATCGCTTTCAAACAGGAGATGAAACAAATAGGGAATGCATTGTCGAAACCTAGCATCTTCTGCATACAATCGTAAAGTCCGGTATTCAGAAGCAGGAATTTGATGAGGTCGCTCATCATATCTTCCTCCTTGACCTGTTGGAAATAGCTGTGGGAAACACCGAGCTTCCAAACTTTCCTCCCAAACACTAATGGGACTCCCTTTGGCTTGTTTCATTTGAAACAACTCAATAGCATTCCCCATGACTTCCTTGGAATGCAAAGGATGAACACTATAATGTTCATATATTTCTTCACTTTTAGAGGCTTCTACTTTCTCAATTTGGCCAGCACACAAATCGCTATCCTCTTCATCACTTACTTCCTCTTCTGCAACATATGCATTCTTATAGTACTTATTATTTTTTTTCAAATACAATGTTGCCTTTTTGACTTTCCTAACATCCACTAAATCTTGCCATATTTTCTTATTCTTTGTCGGAACCCCATTAACTAAGATAACCAGAGGTTCCTCTTCCACTTTTTCTACTCCAACTGTGTTAATGTTTTTGTTCAAATCTAGAGGCAAATAAACAACTCTTCCCTTTAATCCTCTCTGTAAATCTGATGGAGGCAACTTCCCTGTCTTTGGCTCCATTCTTACAATAGCCTGAAAGGGATGGATACTTTGAATCAAAATTGATTCATAAGTATTTAAATCCTTCAATTCAGAAGGAATCTCAACCAATTCCAGATTATTATGAACCGCCCTAGCTGGCATCTAGTTTTGGTTTAATTTGTTCCAACAATAAGTACACACACGTTGATCCGATCCCAAATCAAAACAATTTTCTACCATCAAGTATGTTGCGAAATCCTTCCATTCACTATTATTTTCCCTTTCAGTTTTTGCATATAAATCCACTAACTTAGTCTGATTCTTATAATAAGTCCGTCGACAACACACACAAGTGAAATTAGGCCTCTCAGTTGATTTCACCTGAAACGTGGCAATTTCTTTCTGAAAATTATCTGTACTGGAAACCTGTACATTATCTTCAACATTACCCTCTACTTCTGGGTCAATTTGAACATTCTCATCTTTACTTCCAAAGTAACAAAACTCAATTTCTTCACAAATATTCTTCACATCTATTTCAGAACCATGGAAAAGAGCAGCACATAATTGTTTAAGCATAATTGCTGGACTCTTAGCATAATACAACATTCTCACTAATTTCCTCACTTTATTATGATGCACTGCTAACATCCTGAAATGATGAAAAACACTCTGGCATACTCTCCTGGAAAGACAAGCCAGTGAATGACCATGCAAACCTGTCACTTCTCTAACTCTGCAAGGATCTAATTCTTGCAACAACTTCATTTTCTGCTTCAAACTTTTCTTATTAAATGTCCGTACAAAATCACAAAGCAAATTGATGGAATCCTGTTGCACACTGCAAATACTACTACACTTCCAAATGTACACAGGACCCTTAGGACGTCTTCCTAAAACCTCATTACCTAACACCTCTTCTGTCTCTGTTGTCACAAGTTTTTCTTTTTCAACTGGACAACCATCTTTCACTTCATAAGCTCGACCACTGGTGTCAACTGCAAGCACCAAATCATTATCCTGGAAATAACTCTCCTCATTAAAAAATGCCTCACAACTTGAACTATGCATCCATTCTCCGGAAAAAAACTTTACAAAAATTACTACGATTAACTACTCTCTTCCATCTACTATTTGATTTGAAATCAGAAATTACCTTGTTTAGTTTCCTAATTTCATTGATTACCAAAATAAATAACTTTTGCTTCATTTCGAAAGCCTGATCAATAATTTTCTCTACATTTTTCTTTTTCTTATAAAATGCCACTTTCTGTTGGCCTTTCTTAATATTTTTTTAACAAATTGACTATTATCCTGTTGCGGATCATTCGTTTTCGAATGTCCCTAAACTGTTGTTTCCTTCTACTATCATGCACAGAGTTATCTCTTGCTCTAGCAGTAACATTTTTGATTGGTCTTTCCTTTCCATTTAAATTGCTTCTCTTTTTCTGGACTGAAACATTTTCTGCAGAAATACTTTTTTTACTACAAATATTTCTTATGAATGATTTCGTGGTCTTACCCGGAGCTTTCTTGGTGACTTGACAAGTTTTTTTTGTAGAGGACTGCTGCAGTAATAGATGAACCTGCTGTCTTTGACGTTTTGTAGCCTTTCTAATTCGATTCTTAGTTGGCATTTTCAAATTTTGAAATGATCTGCAGTTGAATCTGTGGTAAAATATAATAAAAAATGTTATTAACCACTATTACCAAACAGTAAATCAATAACAGTCATCAAAAACTTAACACCCTACTTATTATTTTAACATAGAACAATTTTTAGTGCATTGGCAAATTTAGCAAAGAAATTGAATGCTTCTACATTTTACCTGTGTTTGTTTTATATGTGACAAAATCACAAAGCAACAAAACACCTATATGAAACCTGATGCAGGTTTCATGTGGCACAGGACTTTACAGCATGACACATCTGCCTAGATGCATCAATTTGTAAATATGTCGCCACATAGCAAATCTTTTGCACCACCACTGCGTCACAAAAGTGACGCACAGTGGTACAAAACAGGCATACACCTATCATAAATCTGTCCCTAACATTTTAAATGATTGATTCAGGATGACGATAAGGTGTGGCCTATCCAGAGGTTTGTTTGGGCCCAGATCTTTGGACTGGGGTGAATGAGTGACATTGATCCACATTCGGTCCATCACCTGTTTTGTTTGTTTGAGGTGAGGCCTACTCACGGTTGCAGATGAGATTTACGCTTGTTGAAGAATACAGAGGAGATAATACATGTGAAGGCCTACCAATGAAGTAAGTCATGTCCACTTCACTCTTGAACAAAGGCCAGATCTCTTTTGTGTCCGTGGACAGACCTAAACTTCATCTGCACAATGTTATTCATAAACTTAGGAAACACAGGTGATGTAATTGAAAAATGTGGAGTTTCTTTTCCTCAATTCACAATTACATCACCTGTGTTTCCTCAGTGACTTAAAATGTCCTTAAGACACATGAAAGCGTTTTTTGATTGCCCTTGCACCATTTTTGGGTCATTTTTAACATGGCTATGTAACTCCAAGAATCAAAATCTAAATTTGCCAAGCACAGGTGGGAGCATATTTACAAGAAACTTGCCCCACGGAGAAAGCTCTTCAATTTAAATGGGAAAAAATAACATCATAGACACTCAAATGCCTTATAAATATGCCCCAAACAACCTATGAAGCTCTAGCAGTACATATCCAGAAATGTAATTGATTTCAAAAAACGTTTTTAAACACAACATATAAATCAATTGTATACCTACATTCAAGAGGAAATGACTTAAAATGTCCTTAAGACACATGAAAGTGTTTTTTGATTGCCCTTGCACCATTTTTGGGTCATTTTTAACATGGCTATGTAACTCCAAGAATAAAAATCTAAATTTGCCAAGCACAGGTGGGAGCATATTTACAAGAAACTTGCCCCACGGAGAAAGCTCTTCAATTTAAAAGGGAAAAAATAACATCATAGACACTCAAATGCCTTATAAATATGCCCCAAACAACCTATGAAGCTCTAGCAGTACATATCCAGAAATGTAATTGAATTCAAAAAACGTTTTTAAACACAACATATAAATCAATTGTATTCCTACATTCAAGAGGAAATGACTTAAAATGTCCTTAAGACACATGAAAGCGTTTTTTGATTGCCCTTGCACCATTTTTGGGTCATTTTTAACATGGCTATGTAACTCCAAGAATCAAAATCTAAATTTGCCAAGCACAGGTGGGAGCATATTTACAAGAAACTTGCCCCACGGAGAAAGCTCTTCAATTTAAATGGGAAAAAATAACATCATAGACACTCAAATGCCTTATAAATATGCCCCAAACAACCTATGAAGCTCTAGCAGTACATTTCCAGAAATGTAATTGATTTCAAAAAACGTTTTTAAACACAACATATAAATCAATTGTATACCTACATTCAAGAGGAAATGACTTAAAATGTCCTTAAGACACATGAAAGCATGTTTTGATTGCCCTTGCACCATTTTTGGGTCACTTTTAACATGGATATGTAACTCAGAGAATCAAAATCTAAATTTGCCAAGCACAGGTGAGAGCATATTTACAAGGAACAAGCCCCACGGCGAAAGCTCTTAAATTAAAATGGGACATCAGAGATACTCAAATGCCTTATAAAGAAGCAGACACCATTTTTTCCTTGTGATAAATTTTAAAGCATTCCTTTTCCTCAAAAACGATTTTCAAGTAATAATTTGAAAACACTGCACAGCTCCTATGTACAAAAACACCCTGACAGTGCTAATACTTCACATTATTTTCAATTACAATTTCTCAAAGAAACAAAATCTATTTGTAAAACACTTTAGACAAAGCAACATTTTAAAAACACAGCTTTCTTCATAATTTTGTCCTTAAAGCATACTATAGTCTATCTAAATTAAATAAATCTTTTCTCACCTTAGCAAATTCTTTATGAGTTTCAAAACAGTCTCAGAAATACACCAAAATGTCTTCAGCAGAACAAAGAGTATGCACTCCAGAGGCTGCAGCTATAGAAAGCACAGAAATGCAGATATTCATTACACATATCTCTCATGTTAGCCAATCAAAACTCTTCCCTCACTTTTTTCAAATCATAACCCTTCCCCCCTCTGCCCTCTCTGCCTTTTTTGCATAGCAACCACCTCCTGAAAGACCTCTGATGTTTGCAAGTTCACACAACAATGTTTCAATTGAACTCTGAACTCTCAGTGCACCTGCGTATCCAGTGCAATCTTTCATTAAATGTTTTTTTCTTGACCATTCAAATTACATCTTTCAAAGAACCCATCCATGCACCCTAACTTTCTGTTTTCAGAAATGGAAATCCACCAATCACTGCTAATGAATCATTAGCACTGAAACTCCACAGTTTGTTTTCTTTACAAACTCCTACTGTTTCAACTGCCCTTTCATTACCACACTTCATCTGACTGCAGCACAACCTTCTCTCACCGTGTTTTATGTCTGGATTGTTGGACATAGTTACATCTACTGGGCTCAAAGGTATGCTGAGAACAGAAATTTACCTAACCTCAATTTACAAGATGTGGAAATTAAGTGGTTGGGCCACAGAGGATTAAAATGTCACCAATTGATACCATTGGTGAAAACCTTTATGCATTTGCCAAAACCTGACCTGTTAATTGTGCACTGTGGAGGTAATGATTTGGGCACTTTGACTGGGGTAGGTCTGGAAATGCTTTTAAAGGACACCTTTGAGCAATTAATGGCACTTTTTCCTCAAACTGCCTTGGTATATTCAAATATATGCCAAAGACAGAAATGGAGGTGGTCGAACCAATTTTGTCCACAAATTGAGAAGTCGAGGAAGCATGTAAACAAATCTGTTTCAGCTTACATGAGAGACCATGGAATGGGCTCCATGTACAACAATAACTTGCGTTACTGCATGCAAGATATCTACAGAGGAGATGGAGTTCACTTCTCAGATGAGGGCAACAGAATTTTCATTTTGAATTTAAGACTGTGCATTGGTACCTACTTATAAGTACCTAAATGTACCATAAACCCAAAAGCTCTTCTCAGAGCTACCCTACATCTGATCACTCACAATTATTATTTTACTCTAACTTTTTTCTCTAATTTTCAACAAACTACGCTCCCCGGAGCCTTACCCGGTACGCGATCCGGAAGCTAACTGCGCGAAATTTTAAAAAAAAATGTTTTTTCCCGCACATATGGGCCTCCTCAGCCACCCTCAGAAAACCTAGGGGATCAAGATACGTCTACCGTGCCCCCTTCTACCCATTCTGAACATTATTTGCCCTCCATCTTGTATCTTAATTCTTCTGAAACACAAAATGGTGGACTCCCGTAACGCTGCTGGTTCGCGTACCGGGGAGCTCCCGGGGAAGCGGTCCATCAAAAAAGGTGGGAAAGTAATTTACAGAAAAACAACTGGAAACACTTTCACCGAATATAGATTAGCTCATACTACATACCATTCCCTGCCATTTTCATAAATTTGTTTGGAATTCCATTTAGCCATTTAGCCTGTAGACCTATCTAAATACCCTGAGGTAAATTACTTCACAAAAGACATCTGAAGTGTTGGAATTGACAACCAATGAAAATGTTACTTTCATTTTCACTTTTTTTTTCCTGACATTTGATTGGTTATGTACCTGAATATATATAAAAGAAGAGAAGGAAACACAGCCGTTTTCACTACTACTTCCTGAACTACATTTCAAGAGCCTTTTCACCTCCCTGTAAAGTAAATTGATAATTTGTAAGTGACACTTTAAATTAATTTGTAAAAACGTTTTTTGATAATTATTTACTGTCCCCCTGCTATAGTTATAGATACAGATAGGCTCCTCTGTCATATTTATTGATTGACTTACACTTCTCTGCTATAATTATGAATTTACTTACTTTAACTTCACTGTTAAAAAAACAGAACTACCTGTCTGAACTTAAACCCAACAGTGCCCTAACTCTTCTAATATAATTATTTTTTATGCAATTTACAGCAAAAAAATGGAAGGGGAGCACGAAAAAAATCAATGTTTCCTTCGACATTACACCGAAGAGATTTTAACTGAAGAAATTTTGGATGAAGATTTTATGGATGAGTCTTTTGATGAACAATTTATTGAAAGCTTACAAGACATAGAAACATGCATGTTTGAGGAGATTCCAGATGATGTAATGCTGGAAGTTTTATTGAACTATGAAAATTCTGACCAATAAATTTTTATTTAATCAAAATAAATAAATAAATAGAAAAAACAACAAAACGAACAATCAATTAACATACAATATTTGAAAAGTCTATAATTCTTTTTCCCTCATAGTACACTCCCCGGGCCGCTTACCGGTTCGTGAACCGGGAGCTTCCCACGCAAAAAATAAAAAAAATAAAAAAATTGTATGCCCTTTTAAAACCTCCTCATCAAACCTAGGGGGTCAGGGGGGATCTACTATGCCCCCTATGGTCATTTCCCCCTTTGTTTTGGCCTCCTCTTGTCTCTCGATCCTACCGAGAGACAAGATGGCGGCCGCTACGGACTGTTTAGAATGTTTACAGACACCGGAGAGCCAATCAACTTCGCTTCGCAAAGCTCCGTAACGCGAAAAGTACGCGAACCGGAGCGCTGCCCGGAGCGCTGTCACAGATATATATCTTTTTTTGAACGTTCATTTCTCAAAATCCACTGGAGCACATATATTGAGACTTAGTAAAGGCACATCGGGCTAACAGTCCCTACAATTTTGCCAAGTTTCATGCAAATCCATTCAGCCATTCGGGCTAAAAGTGAGGCCAACCGCCCTAAGGCAATTAACATGGGAAAAACGCGTTTTGGGACCCCCCTTTTATCTCAGCCCCCCCTTGATGAACACCCCCCAAATTTTCAGGGGCTGCTCAGAAACAAAATGTGCCATTTTCCTGAAAATTTCAGCCAATTCCGTCCACAAACGCCAAAGTTATTAGACATAGAATTTTCAAAAGTCCCATAGGGAAAAAATCCTAACTATATATACCTACCGGCGACCGCCAGTAGGTAATATATATACACATATATATACATATATATACATATACATTTTTTCACTGAAAAAAACATAGGTTTCAGGTATGTTATAGTTAGCAATTATCATTTAAAAAACCTTTTAACTGCACTGAAAAAAACATAGGTTTCAAGTATGTTATAGTTAGGAATTAACATTTAAAAAACCTTAGAAATTCACTGAAAAAAACATATTTTTCAGGGGTGTTATAGTTAGCTGGACATTTCACTCGTAAAAAACCATTGAATTTCTCTGTTACAGTTAGTTGTACTAACTGTAACTCGCGCGCCCACAATCCACTGCTGATGATGTCACTTATTAAATCATTCATGACATGGTCAGTGACATCACTGATGACATTACTAATGACATCTCAAATGACATCACTGATGACATCACTGATGACATCATCCAGTGAATGTGGTTTGGTTCAATATTTAAATAAGTATTATATACATAGCAATCTGCATTGAAGACTGAGTGAATGTATAAGTCTCTGGATGGAGAATTTAGTAGCACTATACTTGACTGCCTAAGTCAGTAATTTAAAGTTTCTCACTAAATGTATGGAATAGTGATTTAAATGTGTGAATATCTGTATCACTCTGTCTCTTGTTGTGTAAACTGTTGCATAAGTTGATTACTAGCTATGTGAAACTTTGTATTAGTGTTTTATTAATTAACTGACTATTTGTATGAGACAGTGAATGTGTGTGTGTAGTTGAGTGGGAAGTTTGTGACTGTCCAAAGATGTGTAAATAGTTGATTTAGTAGGAAACAGTTGTTCGGGTGGGTAAATCTCGTTATTGGTGTGTTGATGAGTAAATATATTTCTCAATGATACGTGTCCAAGAAAGTAGTACTATAAAACGCAGTGTATGTGACAGTTGTTCTACACACATAACTATACATAACAGTCAGTCATTGTGTGAGTGACTGTATGGGAAACTGTATACTTATAATAGTGATTTTATTACATGCAATGTTCTTTTAATTAATTTTTACAATAATGTTTTTGATAGTACACGGCACAGGATCTGGAGGAAGTTGTAGGTGAATTGACAGCAGGCGAGACTTTTATTTTAGATTTTATTTGGGTGGGAGATTTTAATATCCCTGTCTGTCCGATGTGCTCCGGGGGGGTCTGTGGGGTAAAAAACAATATTGATGAAGATGACTTGTATTTTCTGCACAATACCTATGGCAAGTCATTAAATAAATTATTGGCGGACCACGACCTAGAAATACTAGCCCATGTCAAGAGAGAAAATGGAGATACTATCCCCACTAACACGGGCCGGAATGCAAATACTGTTATTGATCATGTATGTGTATCATCCAGTATCGTATCACTGTGTACTGCCCCCAAGATTGATGAGACAATGCTAAGCGATCATAACTGTATTATTCTAGAAGTCATTATATGGGAAACTAGTCCAGTAGTTGTCATGCGCACTGTAACAAATATTGAACCTCATAGACCCAATGGAGCTAGAATAAGATGGAATAGGGAAAGATCTGAGGTGATATTAAAATCCATTGTAAAAGGATGCTCAGATGAAATTAACACCATTTTAAATATTGATAACAATCCAGCGGAGATTTTAAGGGACTTTCTGTTAATAAATAAGGCTATCGACATTATATTTACCAAAAACAGCACGGGGAATTCCACCCATAAAAGGGGATAGTTTGACCATGCATGCACTGTACTGCTCAAAGAACCAAAATTGGCCCTGGCAGCCAGGCTGAGAGATAAGTTTCTAGTGTCTAAACTTAGACAGGACTATAAGGTGGCCTTAAAAAAGAAAGACAGAACTTCAGCAGGAGGCCTGGGAAAAACTGTCATTATCTTCTGAAACCTCAAATACCTCATTATTTTGGGCAACAGTGAATTCCCCTTTTCTTAGAGATGATATGGCTCCAGTACTTACCTCTAATGTTACCAGTGAGGCATGGGTTGCCCACTTTTCCACTATATTTAAGTCAGACAAATTGCAATGTGATAATTACAGTTCATGGCCGATAGTGACATTAGATTTCACTATTGCTGAGGTGGAATATGGCATTAATACTAGTAAAGGGGGGAAGGCCCAGGGGCCAGACGGGGTCCCCATGGATGTCTACAAAACGGTCCCTGCGATGTGGGGCCCCGTGCTAACTAATGACTTTAATGCTGCGGTATGTAATAGAGCCCCGTCAACATGGGGGGAATCCATTATTATCCCAATTTACAAGAAAAGGGATACAGGGGATGTTAAAAACTACCACCAATCTCCCTTTTAGATTCATCTGTGAAAATTATGAGCAGGGTTTTATTAACAAGGCTTGAAGATTGGGCAGTAGAGAACCGTATTATGGCCAGCACCCAGTATGGCTTTAGGAAAGGCTGCGGAACCGTGGACCAATGCTAAATTTAAATTTGCTTATTGGGAAGTACACTCAGGCCAAAGAGGGCTCTATGTGTATCTGTTTTGCAGATTTAAGCAGCGCCTTTGACCTGGTGGATCATTCTATCCTCTGGGCGAAGCTGCTAGAAATGGGGGCTCCTGAGGGTATTATTTTCTTTCTAGCTAGGCTATTCGAAAATCTTCAAACAAGTGTCCGATATGGTAAAAAAGGAGAGTGTACCCGTAAATTTTAAGTTAGGAGTGGGACAAGACAAGGCTGTGTATTTGCCCCCCTCTTTTTTACACTTTTTATTAAATGAAGTAGACGCAATTTTAAAAACTAAATAGTGCTGATGCTCCAAATGTAAATGGCCTTGACATACCGGTATCGTTATATGCGGACGATGCTGTGTTAATGTCAAAGATCCCCATCGGCCTTCAGCGGCAAATAGATAGGTAAACAACTTTTATTAAAGATAGGAAACTCCTTATAAATAAAACTAAGAATTACACCATGACATGTGGGGTTGGCCGCAGAAGATCTAACTCCTTTTTTATTGATGGACATAAGGTATCCCATATTGACAAGTTTTGCTATTTAGGGATTACCTTTGCCAAAAACCGTTCCTGGGTAAATGAAACCACTAATGTGAGGGCCAAAAAGGCAAAAAGTGCCCATGGGATCTTTAGGTTTGCAGCCAAAATAGGGGACAGACGCATCAGAGATATGCCACAGATATATCAATCACGCTGTGTGTCTATCGTCCTATATGGGGCCGGGGTTTGGGGACACTGTTCTCACAATTGTCTACAGTTAGAGGAAAATATTTTCCTGAAAAAACTTCTATGTCTACCGACCTCCGCCCCCAATGACTTAATACACAGAGAATTAGGCATCAATTATGTGTCGGATCTGATAGCTCTGAGACCACTGATGCTTTGGCGTTCAATCTGGCTGAAAGACGAAACAGCCTTGAATAGAGATGTTATTAATGATTGTATCTCTATGGACAATCACCTAAAGATTCCCTGGTTAAAATATATCATCGGCTGTTCCCAGGAAGTTTATAATATTAATGTTGTGGTTGACCCTTATGCCCTTGTAAAAATGTCTAAACAGGAACATAAAAGTGAGTTTATATCTCATATGTCAGATAGGAGGGCGACCAGCACTGGTAAATTAGCAACCTCTACGTTTTATAATAAATTTGGTGGAAGCGAGGGGTTTCAACCGTATTTAGGCTCTGTGACCAGACCCTCGTACAGATTTGTTCTTACCAGGCTGAGTTTTGGGCTTGTACATCAGTTAGTGGCTTTTCCATCTCTTAAAATGCATCCAGCAGGCCCTTGCCCTTGTGACGGAAAATCTGTACAGAGCACCATGCACTTTCTCTTGATTTTTAACCTTTATAGGGATTTGCCTATTGTCTATTTAAAACCTAGCTTTTTTACTGCTACCTTTTTATACAAATTAATTCATCTGAGACAAAGTTTAATATTTTAATACTAGGAGTACAGTTTATACCTATCTCCTGTATATTGTTTTTTTTCCCCCAAATGTGTATAATATTATGTGCAAACACTGACCGGGTTTTGCTCCGTCTGTGTGCTGCTGGGCGGGGCTTTGCTCCATCAGTGTGCTGCTGGGCCGGGCTTTGCTCCGCCGCCTTGTTGTTTGGCTGAGCTTTGCTCCACTGCCTCTACCGCTATTGTTGGGGGTCGTTCTTTTGCTGCCCCCCTGCCAGACACCTGAGGGGCTGGACTCTGACCAAACATCCGGACTACATTACCCAAGTCTCCTGGGAGCGGCGAGGACGCCACACACGTCAAGCCCCAGTGCCAGGAGGCGCATAAAGCTCTGTTGGGGCCCGAGCTCTTTGGGAACGTCAAACACTGACCGGGTTTTGCTCCGTCTGTGTGCTGCTGGGCCGGGCTTGCTCCGTCGGTGTGCTGCTGGGCCGGGCTTTGCTCCGCCGCCTTGTTGTTGGGCCTGGCTTTGCTCCGCCGCCTCTGCCGCTATTGTTGGGGGTCGTTCTGTTGCTCCCCCCCTGCTGAACACCTGAGGGGCCGGACTCTGACCAAACATCCGGACTACATTACCCAAGTCTCCCGGGAGCGGCGAGGATGCCACACACGTCAAGCCCCAGTGCCAGGAGGCGCATAAAGCTCTGTTGGGGCCCGAGCTCTTTGGGAACATCAAACACTGACTGGGTTTTGCTCCATCTGTGTGCTGCTGGGCTGGGCTTTGCTCCGCCGGTGTGCTGCTGGGCCGGGCTTTGCTCCGCCCCCTTGTTGTTAGGCCGGGCTTTGCTCCGCCGCCTCTGCCGCTATTGTTGGGGGTCGTTCTGTTGCTCCCCTCCTGCTGGACACCTGAGGGGCTGGACTCTGACCAAACATCCGGACTACATTACCCAAGTCTCCCGGAAGTGGCAAGGACGCCGCACACGTCAAGCCCCAGTGCCAGGAGGTGCATAAAGCTCTGTTGGGATCTTCGCCCCACGAGACGCGCGCGGGACACGCCAGGCTAAGCCCGGGCAAATGGCAGGCCGTCTGAGGCCGTCCGAGGAAGGCAGAGGCCGGGCTGGGCCACCCCACTGACATCCGCTATGGGGAAGAGAAAGCAGCTCTGTCGGGCGAACATGAAGGTAAACATGCTAAGATTCCCAGGAAATCAGAATGAATTATTTCTTACTTGACTTCTGCTGTGAGGGTTTTGTCTAAGGCAATTGCAAGTGCAGAGAAAGAACTGGGGCTGGGTTCTGTTAATATTGATCCAGCACTAGAAACTGACTACACCCCGAGTGTCCCGCTGGAACCCACAATCGTGATTAAAACCCCCCCTCATAGGTGAGTCTTTGACTGTTCTCTTAAGTCCTCTCCACACTGCCCCTCTTCAAAAGGACACAACCCCATCGGTCTCCCCACCTAAGAAAACTCGTAAGCGAAGGTCACTGATAAAATCTTCTAGGAGGAAAAATCCACCGGTTAAGGCTACCTATCAGGATGCCACCATAAAGGACCATGTCTGCAACATTGTAGAGGACCTGTTCACTTCAAGACTCGAACCCGCACTGGTGGCCATTGCAAAAGACATTGTGGACACACTGAATGTGTGTGTAGTGGGACTACTGGGCACATGTGAGAAAAGTAATGCTTTTCTTAAACAACAGTCAGGTCAAATGGTGAATTCGGTAAATCCCCAAAATCTAATTGTTAGTGAGCCCATGGTTAACACTATGATTCCAGCTCTGGAAGCCTTCAGGGAAAGAAGTCCGGTTAAAGTGGGAGCCCCGGGTGGGCGGGGGCCCATGAGAGGTGGGACAGTGAGCTCCAACTCTGGAGTTAGTACCAGGAGAGATAATAGCTCAGAGGGTCCCAGGCCGGTTCTCCATAGGGACAGTTATCTTGAGTTGCCCCCGGAGGCTGCCCCTTTAGTGGCCCTCTTTACAGGGGTTCCCCCAGCAAAGGTTGGCCTCAATGAAACAACCCATGACCTCATGTTATTGGCTAGGCAATGGTGTTCCCAGCTCAGCAGTGAAGGAACAGATATTACAAGCAGTATCATCATGGCAAGGAGGGTTAGTTGGGTTGGGTGCCGCCCAAAATGTATCCCAGGGGACTGTGTAGTGGTAAATTTTAACAACCAGGCCAGCGCCCAAAGATTGTTCTGGGATGCCTCAGACTTGACGAATAAGGGCTTTAGACCTCTCTCCCTTGGGTTCTTCTATCCTCCAGTCAGGATAGACAGGTCATTAGATAACCCCTTGGTGCAACATCAGGAAGGGCCCCCTCGTACCATCTTGCAGACGCCTTGTTACCAGGCTAACAATACCATACAGCAAAGGTCTACACAGGAGTTTCCATGGAGGGCGGAAAGGGGTCCTTCTAGCAAACCCTCAAATGCTCAGCAGGGTGGTCTACCCTTAGTAGAGATAAGTCTCACTAATCGCTTCTCTCCCTTGTCCCCAATGGATTCGAATGATTGACTACCTCCCAGTTTGGCAGGGGTGAGGGTTGAGGTAGGAGACCAGAGGCCTATATGTAAAATTCTGACCTGGAACGTGATGGGTATCAGATCCAAAGCCACGGACCCTATTTGTGTGGAGTATATTAGGCAGCACGATATTCTTGCCCTCCAGGAAACTTGGGACACCTCGTCCAGTTTTTTACTGGACGGATATCTTAGTTTTACCACACCTGCTGTTCCTGGGACAGTGGGAAGACCTAAAGGGTGTTTGCTTGTCTTTTTTTGCTTAATTTAGTAGGGGCTTTTAAAAAATTGGAAACTGATTCAATAAACTTCTTAATAATTTAATGGACTGTTTCTGAGCAGCAGACATTTTTATTAATTAACTTTTATAATTCTAGGGAGGACTCACAACAGAATGAGCACCTTAGTGCCCTGGAGCAATTTTTGTCAGTTTACAAAAATATTCAATTTTCTGCCCCAGAGGTCGTGCTTCTGGGAGATTTTAATATACACCCTTGCTTGTGGGTCTGCTATAGTGATGATTAAGGAGGGTCACCATCTGAGGGGGTGCCCCATTTTGAGCACAGCAAAGAGGGGGAGGCCCTCGAGGCCCTCCTCTCCAACATGAATTTATTTGAACCAGGTTTTGGGGAGGGAGAGGATTGAGCGCCCACCTTTATAGGGCGAGGAGCAAACTCAGTTATTGATTATATTTTTTTATCCCCCGGTGTTTTGGCCAAAATAATAGTCTATAGAGTAGTGACTTCAACTTTCAGCGACCATAACCCGGTTCTGCTGGAAGTTGATCTTGGCATTTTTAGGTACCAGAACGATTTAAGGGGAGGGGCACCCAGGAATTTATCGACCATAGACCAGGGGAAACGTATCAAATGGAACAGTGTCGTCCCAGAGGCCTTTTTTGAGGAGCTTGTAATTAAAACTGAGGTTAATTTGGCCGTCTGCTTAGATGGCACTGCTGCAGGAGCCGACGTTGTAGAAGCCTATGTAGCAGTGTGCAAACAGATTGCCAAAGACCTAGAGGTTGGCGATAGCACATATACAAGGAGGGCATACAAATGGTTCGATAAAAACTGTTCAAAGACGCATGGCGCCCTACTCAAGGCACTTAAACATAGGCCGAGGAATAGAGCCCTAGTGGCTGATCGCCGCAAGGAGTATAAAATCGCCATTGGCACACACAAACGCCAATTGAGGAGGAGGCTTGGTAAAATCTGCAATCCACTGACGTGATAAGGGACAGTAGGAAGTTCTGGGCTTATTATAAATCAGCCATTCTTCTCGGAACAGGAGAACCAGGTCACGGATTGCGTGATCCCTGATGATAGCTGGTTCCAACATTTCAAAATTATTTATGATATAGATCAGATGGGACCTACATCTGCCTCCAGAGCTTCTGTTTGGCATGCTATGCCGGTCAGGTTTCACTTGGCTGAGGTAGAAAGGGCGAATAGAGAGACAACTAGACATAAGGCTCCAGGACCAGATGGGGTGCCTGTGGATTTGTACATCCTGTACCCTCAGTTTTGGGCAAAGATTTTGACCAACGTCTTTAACGCGGTGCCCACTGCTGGTTTCCCATCCTCTTGGTCCTCCTCTGTTATAGTCCCTATTTTCAAGAAGGGGAGTAAAGGTGACCCCACCTGCTACAGGCCAATCTCACTGCTTGACTCTGCCCTCAAAATTATGGGCAGAGTCATTCTACAGAGATTGGGGGATTGGCTTGCAAGTAGGGGGATCCTCTCTAACCTCCAGTATGGCTTTAGAGAACACCGTGGTACCATGGACCAATGCTTAAATCTACACCTCCTTATAAGCAAATATACAGTTGCTAAGGAGGGTTTTTTATATTTGGGTTTCATGGCATTTGTTTTAGTCAACCACCCAAAATTATGGTGTATTTTGCGTGAGCTCAGCTTGGACAAAGCTTTGGTTAATTTTTTAAGCAATCTGCACCAGGACCTCTCCGCCTCTGTCAGGGTTATGAGGGAAGGCCGGTGCACTGGGAAATTTAGCTCTAGAAGGTGGGTCAGACAAGGCTGCATACTGGCCCCTCTTCTTTTTACTATCTACATTAACGCCCTTGGACAATCCCTGGGCATGGCTACACTGGACACTCCGCGAATAGGGGGATCGGGTAGCCCGTTCCTCCTGTATGCGGATGATGCCGTTTTACTCGCGTGCACGGGCTTGGGCTCACAGAGGCTGTTGGACCAATTCGGGAGTTTCATGGAGGTCCTGGACTTAAAAGTTAACACCACCAAATCCCATGTAATGGTGGCCGGAGCACAGAGCAAGAGCACGAAGGTTAAAACCTTCTCGTGTAACAGGACGGAACTGACGAGGGCGCCATTTTTCTCCTACTTGGGAGTTCTTTTCGACGAGAAGGGTAATTGGGGCCCCCAGATGAAGTTGAAGAGCAATGTAGTAGCAGGATACACTACAGCTCTTCTGAACTTCTCTAAGAGATTGGGAGCAAGACCCATGGAGGCCATGCTAAAGATTTACAAATCAAAGTGCTTAGCGATTGCTTCTTATGGAGCGGCTATTTGGGGCTATGCTGCCACGACCAATGTACAAATTGCAGAAAACAGGTTTCTTAGATCTCTCCTGTCACTCCTGCAATCGTTCCCTACATTCTCAATACACTCCGAAGTGGGCCTGGGTTATGTCTCGGATCATTTGAAAATGGCTGCGCTGATTTGCTGGGCAAAAACCTGGCTGAACGAGGAGATTACTCTTAACCACCTGATTTTGAGGGATTGTGTCGCCCTTGAGAAGGCGGACAGGGTCTCATGGCTGTCGTATGTTAGAGCGGCATGCGGCAGGCTGGGTGGACCAGAACTTTATTCATCGCCACAGGGCATCAAGAAGGAGGACATAGGGGGCGATTAAACTCAGTTTTCTCAATCTGTTGGAGGCGGAAAGGGAGGAGGAGGAGCTTAGAAAACCACTGGTGAGAAGCATTTATGGTTTATTAATTTCCCAATCTATCAAACCTTACCTGAAGTGTGTCACCAAGCCCTTTCACCGTTTTGTTCTGGTTAGATTCCGGTTCAACCGTATCCATTTTACATTGGGTATATTTCCTAAATGGGGGAAACCAGAAGAAGCTCCACCATGCTCTTGTGACAGTTTTTCCATACAGGACACACTCCACTTGGTAATGTTCTGTGAGAATTACTCGGAGGCGCGAACATTTTTTTTAAACCCAATCTTGCGGGAGACTGGATTTGTACAAGTAAGGCCTGCCCTCATATACTTACAATTGCTTAGTTCTGTCCAGGTCATCTATAGCGTAGCCAGTTTCTTGGTGGCCGTGGCCCAGATAAATAAAAGAAGACTCCCTTAAAAGCAATCATCTTGTGGGGTCAAAAGGGGCCTATGGTTTTAAACTGATATACCGAATGATGCACTTTACACTGGTCTCGATAGCCATTGGATAAAGGTCTCTTTTAAACTTTTAAACTTTTATACCGTACATGATGTTTTTAAGGTATTTTAAACAGTGTATACATGAATTGTAGGAATCAAATGTGCACTTCTATCTTTTTTATATTTTTTTTAATGTGCAGAGGATTGTCTCTCTTGTATTGTCCTGTATGTTTTTTATTAATCGAAATAAAGAATTTTTGACTGACTGACTGACTGACTGACTGAATGACAATGTGCTTTTATGGTCGTTGTTTTCATATGTACCGAATAAAGCTTATGAATTGAATTGAAATTGAATTGAACACACTAAGTTTGAGTTACTATCTATATAAATACATAAAGTGGTGTTTGTAAGAGTGTTTAGCTGAGTAAATGTAAGTATAATTAATTATTTACATAAGTGAGTAGGATGACTATATAAATCAATAAATTGTGTGCTGGTGGGTAATGTCAATATACATCTATAAGTATATTTAATAGTGTTCTATTGATCTTTGTCAGCATGTATGAGTAAATGTATACGTGAATGTTTAGAAGTGTGTTAAGATCAACAAAGCAGTGAGTGGGTTTTTATAAAGTTGTGTTGGTGTGTCATTATTTTAAAAGTGAGTGATGAAAAGCTATATTAGTATATTATCAGTTGTAGCAGATTGTCACATGGATATCATCAGTGATGTCACTTGAGATGTCATCAGTGATGTCTTCAGTGATGTCACTGACCATGTCATGAATGGTGTGATATGTGACATCATCAGCAGTGGATTGCGGGGGCGCAAATTACAGTTAGTACAACTATGACAGAGGAATTTCAATGGTTTTGTATGAGTGAAATGTCCAGCTAACTATAACACCCCTGAAACCTCTGTTTTTTTCATTGAATTTCTAAGGTTTTTTTAAATGCTAATTCCTAACTATAACATACTTGAAACCTATGGTATTTTCAGTGAATTTCAAAGGGTTTTTAAATGATAATTCCTAACTATAATGTACCTGAAACCTATGTTTTCTTCAGTGAATTTCATAGGTTTTTTAAATGCTAATGGGAGGATTCGCCAACATTACTTCCTACCAATGGCATTTTCAACATACCTGTCTCCTTCATTTTATCCCATGTCAAAGAATCATAACAATCCCAGGTCAAGCTTTTATTATGCTCTTTAGCCTTTCGAAAAAGATTATCATAGCAAAACCAATGGTTACCCTGGTATGATGTCGAGTACCCCATGATTCGCGACTGGTAGGTCGGCAACTCGGAAAGCAACTCGGGCCTACGTTCCCCCAATATCGACGTAAAGATTCCCCATGCATTGCCCCAATTGCCAATAGTCTCATTCACTTTAAAGGCGGCCATTTTTGCGCGCCAAACACTCGGATGCATGAGGTCTTTCTGACCCTTAACATGCTCCACTTCATAATGATCAACAAGCAACGAGAAGATGTTCACATATTCCCCTGCCCAAATCTTTTCCTTAATTGCCAGAGGCACATGTTGACCCAACCTTTCTCTAGGAGAGGGTGCTGACTCATCCCTCGCAATCGGCAATGGCCGCTTACCTGCACCGGACGCTGCCTCTGCGGTCGCAATCGTCCCTTGTGGCTTGTCAACTACTGCAACCGGCGCGGACACCTTGGCTGCTTCCCGTTTCTCGCGCAATTGCTTCATAAGCGCCTGCGCCTCGGCAGCCGTGGCGCCCTCACTACTTTCGCCCAACCACGCTGCAAGTTGTGCTGCCAGCTCGGGCGGCATATCTTCATTGGACACCGGGGTGACCACCACGGGAATCGGATTCCCCTCCGCCGGTACTGGGGTTGGCGCTTCGAGCGGGGTACAGGGAACCGGGACGTCCCCCCCAGCTGGTCCCCTCCTTGGCCTCTTGGCTCTCCCTCCTGGAGCTGCTCCAGCCGACGGACGTTCCGGCCCCCCTTCCCCGTCTCTCTCCGCCACCCGCTTCTTTAGCTCGGTCATCTCCTTCATGAGGACCCGGACCATCTGTTCGGTCGTCATTCTCTTCCCGCCTTTTTTGGGCATTTCTCCGACAGAGTATCTGTAAGACAAAAGAAAGATTACAACGCTCAAAATTGGCTCTTTGTTCCGTCTCGAGCTCACGTGCAGCGAGGAGGTGCAGCTTCAGAGCACAGGAACAAGAGGATGCCTTCGGGTCTTGCGTCCCCTTTTATCCGTCTTCAGGGCGGGCGTAAACCCGCCCCTGCCTGCCCCGAGGGCGTGGCCAGCCGCGTCAGTGTCTAGGCCAGCCCACTCTAGGGCGGGAAAAAAGCGCGCCCCGGCTACGCCGCTTCGGGCATACCAGCCGGGACACGCCACCCGCCCAAGATGGCTTCCCGGGGGGATCGTGGTACTCTGCCATACGTGCGGGGGGACCGAGTGGTCGCCCCTTTCCATAATGTTCATTAAGCATCTCTGTTTTTTTCTTTCTTTTTAAATTATCATAATCTCAACCTAGTAAAAACTGCAAACATCACCACTCTTCAATTGATTCCTTCCGCCGACAAAATTGCCACAAAACACTAAAAAAACAGGCGATAGCTCCACTTACCAGTAACAAATTAACATCAACATTTAACCGCTATAAGGAGGTCTACTGCGCGAATAACAACCAACTCACATCCATATTTAAAGACGAATATGTGATAGAGGTACTAGTCATGCACTTCCGACACCCAACAAGATCACAACGCCACCACAACCACCCCCCCGGACCCCTCCCACCTACTACCTCAGAGGCAGCGCAAAAAAGGACAGCGGACCATCCCAAGATACCATATCCTCTCAACCGCACAATAGCTGAATGTTCAGAGATATGGCAACCAACTATGTATAAGGGAGTAAATTCACACATCAACAATAATTTACAGAATCCTAAGTGTACCGGTGATATCCTATACACAACTCACTATAGAAACAAAAAACTTTTCCATGTGGAGATATAGTACTGATACATGTAGTGTGCTGCACAGTGGATGCAACCATATTATCTTAGACACTGGGGAATATCTCGGTCATGTAGCTGTGTTGTCCCCCCCCTTGAAGCAGAATTGAGTGGGCTGGTCCAATGTACCAAATTCCAGCGTAAGAGTATAAATGCATAGGCTACGCCTTGGGCATGGTTCACTGGCCCAAAGACAAAAGACTGGCACAGCAAAGGTTCTCACCCTGCCACGTGGCTGCCTCCATGACCACGTGCCACCTCGATACAGGCCCATTCTAAACTCAACGCCAAAGCACCGCAGACTTATGTCTGTATCGACTACTGCCTTCGATCTACACTGCGGACAGCAGGGTTCACAACTTGATTTCAGCTTTGGATCTACACTACAGACAACATTGAATTAATCCTTGCTTTATTTAATGCAGAGACTGTACTATATGTCTTCAGAGTTTGTTAAAGGATGTGACAAAAAGCATTCGTCTACAACTGTGCTGACTACTGCCTTCTTCAATCTACACTGTGAACAGTAGGGTTCACAACTTCAATTCACCTTTGCATCTACACTACGGACAGTAGGAAGTTCAGCCTTGATTTATTTAATGCAGAGACAATTGTACTGTATGTCTTCAGATTTTGTTAAAATAAGTGACAAAAAGCATTTGTCTATAACTGTGCTGACTACTACCTTCGATCTACAATGCAGACAGCAGGGTTCATAACTTGAATTCAGCTTTGGATCTACACTACGGACAACATTGAATCAAGCTGTGTTTTATTTAAGGTAGAGACAATTGTATAAAATGTCTTCAGATTTTGTTAAGGGATGTGAAAAAAAACATTCCTCGATGTCTCTGCTGGCTACTGCCTTCGATCTACACTCCGGACAGCAGGGTTCACAACTTGAATTCAGCTTTGGATCTACACTACGGACAGCATTGAATCAAGCCTTGCTTTATTTAATGCAGAGACAATTGTACTATGTGTCTTCAGATTTAGTTAAAGGATCTTACAAACATCATTCCTAAATGTCTGTGCTGACTACTGACTTCAATCTACACTGCAGACAGCAGGGTTCGCAACTTGAATTCAGCTTTGGATCTACACTACAGACAGCATGACATTTATCCTTGCTTTCTTTCAGGCAGAGACAATTGTACTCTATGTCCTCAGATTTTGTTAAAGGATGCAACAAACATTCCTCAATGTCTGTACTGACTACTGCCTTCGATCTACATTGTGAGGGCTCACGATTCTGATGGAATTGCGATTGCACATGACACATTCCAGTAAGCAAGAGACATTGTATCAGTGCAACCCTTCCGAACAACGAATCATCGCAGGGTACGCCCACAATGAGTTTTTCAGGTACCACTAACTCACTGCACCACAAGTTATCTTCACGTGGCCTTATTAAGGCAGAATTTACAATGCAAAAACATTGCTACCAGTGCGGCCTGCCTGCACCACGCATCATCGCAGGCTCCACAGAACCTTGCTTCAAGTGCCACTAACTTAGTGTTACCATCGCTGGCTGCATACACGCTAAATTACCAATACTGTGCATCTCTCCTCAACGCCACGTGGTTGTGGGCCCTTGCTATCCGCTGCCTCCTGCCTACACTGCGGTTATCAGACCTCACAAATAAATCGACTCTTCATTAATTATTTGCAGAGTGCAGTACCAAACAAAGTATAACGTCCCTCAGACCTACACAATATCCCTTTAGTAGCCGTCCTTCAAAAACTTCTTTTATATCAGTTCTAGGTTTAGTTGAATAACAAAATTCACCCTACAAGTGCAAGTAACAATGAATGGCAGTGTACACTGTGGATAGCACAGATCACAATTTGAACTATAATGTCCCTGAAACCTACATATTTCGACAATGTATTCCATATATGTATCGTCTTTTATTTGATTCATGATTACAGATGATGTAGGCCAGTAGCCAACAGACATTGCTTCCAGTGCAGCCCGTTCAGGCCACGCATCATCGCAGGGTGAGCACACGCTGAGCACCAGACGTGCCACTAACTCAGTACACCATAAATAATCACCACATGGCCTTTTCAAGGCAAAATTCAGTAGTCAAAAGACATTGTTACCAGTGTGGTCTGCCTGGACCACGTATCATTACAGCCTCCACACAAACTGCCCCTACCTCAGTGCACCACAACTTATGAACCTTTTACGATAGAATCTTCTGTGTATTATTTCACATGTAGTGCTCCTACCTTTGTACAGCAGAAGTCATAAACCGTTTATAATGGAATATTTGTGTACGATATGATGATTACTATTGTACTTCTTACCAACAGCAATGTAATAAAAAGGAGTTGAGCGAATGTGCCCGTAATCACTTCATCTATCTGTGTCTGTGTATTCATTATGTTTGTAAAATGCTGCTCCTGGGCCCTACCACATTATATTGTGCTGTAAACAGCATATGCAACCATCTTACCTCTGGCAATAACAAAACTTCGGTTATATAACTTTCTCTTGCTCATTCTACAAATATGAAAGTAGAAACTTGATCATTATAATACTGCAAGCAAAGTGTATAGTAAATTTATAAAGTGTATGCTATTGCTCAAATGTTTTTTTGGGAGCATATTTATATAGCGCGAAGTCGGCCCAAAACTATATCAGCGATTTACATGAGCACCGTATTTACAGTATATTTTCAGGCACTGTACATTACTTGATTTCTCTACAATAACAGTATGTGGTTGCGACTCCGAAGCTCGAAAACAGATTTCCAGCACCAAGTTCTACAGTGTACCTGAATGACCACATACGTATATATACATGCTGCCCTTCATGTGCCAAAAACTACAACCTAAAGCTTTCATAGGCCTGTATTACTACAGCTACAACACTCCACTGAATGTACAACAAACATTCATATTTTTTTGTGTGGGACTATGGATGAATGTAGGGTAAGTAATTCCCCGTACCTTCCATGTTGGCCATGTTGTCAGACTTTACAGACATAATGAAACATTTGCAATTAAGACCCGGGTGACGGTAGCACTACAACACAGACACCCAAATCAGTTGATTTCTCATATAGCTCACGCGGAACCACGCCCCTAGCTTCGGAGTCATTGTTCACAGTCTCACGCAGCACTGGCATACGTCAGGCCAGCCCACTCTGCTTACGCTTCCAGGAAAACACAGCAACGCTACATGGCTCAGATTTACATTGTAGTGATTTCTTAGTTCCAGGTCTAGTTGTCAGAACGGCACACACACACACACTCCCTCAGGCTGGTATACACCCACATCACACCCTTCTAGCACAGGCATCACAACACACGTGACACTACCAATAAAAAAGCCCAGGTCCACATGTTCTATGCCATTTTAGAGTTGCTCCCATCGCAAGCACTGTGATGGCCCGACCTGCTGGTTCGGACGCCTCATGTAGGCCCGAACTTCCGAACAGGGGGTCCACTAGCAGTTGCGTGGCCTCTTTGGTCACTGAGTTAGTGGTACCGCAAGGACTGAGCGGGTGAAGAACCTGCAGTGATGATGGGTGCATGAGTATGTCCTTTGCCATAGCGATATCAAGACTCAGCAACAAATGTGAGACTTCTTGGTGGCGGAGCGGGACTGCATGATGTAGAAGGGGCTCTGTCCGCAAAAAGGTGAGCAGTGAGGCCTGGGTGTGGAGGAAGTCGATGCTATACAGCAGACTGGATACAAAAAAGCGACACAGCGATTTAGGAGTACGGAGTCCTACATACCCTATCTTATTGCATTTGTATTGTTTTTCCTATAGCAGAAATGTTTTTATAGTCGATCAAATGTCCGTCGCTCCCACATGCGTAGCGAAGTAGATGAGTATTTTTTATTTTTTATAATATGTGCACGCAATTGGCCAAAGGCAGGCGCATTGCTCCGTCCATGGTCTATTGATATCTATTACGCGCTTGCTGTGCGTAATAGACTCCAATAGCACATGAGGTTTCAATTATCGTGCCCAGACATGGGTGTGATGATTGAAACCACATGTATGACTGCGCACAACTTGTTTTCTATACCCGGATGGAAAACCTTACTACTCTACTAATTGTTCATAAATTAAGCCCATTAAACAAGTTGGAACCGTACAAATGGTTGTATTTTTAATGGGGGAGGGAAGGTGTCTGAAAGGGCGATGTTATTCTACTCCACATTAAGATAGTGGCAATTACCAATCATAACATCTTTCTTTACTATCTTTTAGATGTGCACTAAGTCCCAGCAAGTGGTGGAAAACACACTGGTGACAGAAAGGTGAGTTGCGAATATTCTTTTCAGTCACTCTCTCACTTCCTCTCTCCTTTGATGAACAAATGACGTACAATCTTATCTTCCTTTTTATCAAACAGGCTGTGTTTCACAAATTGGCGTACCCCCCAACACCTCCAAAGCTCAATGTTTGAGGATTCTGCGATGATGCGTGGCCATCGTAACAACGTATAGTAAGGTTGCTTCGCCACGTGGTGGACCCTCTTTGAAACACCCCCATGGCACAAGGTGAGCAGAGAAGCTTGTTTTCAAAGCAACGAGTAGTCACCTGCGAGCAGAGAGAGTAGAGAGTGTGCAGCAACTTGAGTAGGAAGAAATGTACAATCACCTCCAGGCAGTGGGAGTGGATAGGTCTGGGTCCGCAGAAAAGGGCACTCACTTCCAGACACTTGGAGTCAATGAGGTGCAGCAGTCTAGGTGCACAGTAATGAGAACTCAACGCTATGCAGTGGAAGTGCATGGGGTATAGCACTCTGGGAAGAAAAGAACGCACATACACCTCCTTGCATTGGGAGTTGATGGAATACAGTACCCTGGGTGTGCAAAGGCGTACCGCAGAAATATATGTGTGCAGTTGTATGTACTCTGTAATTACTAAGTCTATATTATCTTTCAGATCACTAAACTTGAGGGTGCACTTTGAACCGGCACGTGGTTGGATACACACCGGTGGCAAAAAGGTGAGCAGCGAAGATTTTCTCCAGTGTCAACACTACCTCTCCTGCTCCATCTATTACTTTCTCTCTCCCATAGTTTCAATGTCTTTCTTTCTCTCTTTCTCTCTCTCCCTCTCTCTCACACTGTTTCTCTTTCTCTTTTCAAATTATGAACGCTGCTGTACACACTGCAGATTAAAAATTCAAAGGTGAATTTAATATTGTCTGCAGTATAGATCCAAAGCAGAATTCAAGTTGTGAGCTCTGCTAAAAGCAGTGTTTGCAAAAGCAGAGTGGCCTAGATACACAAAGCCTCCAATTAAACGCGCTGCGAACAAATGATATTGTCCTGCATAATGACATGATCTCTCTCCTCATTCTGTCTCATCTCTGAATCATTGTAAGGACCTGCTGCACCACACTGTAGATTTGAGCCGCAGGCACTTCCCTACAGACACCTCTTCAGTGTGGGCCTACGAGAGGGGTGGAATGTATCAAGCACACTGCACACGTGTGAATAAGCAATATTGCAAGTCCTATGTTATGTTAAACTGTGAACTTTCACCTCATTCAATCACATCTCTGTTTCATTTTTAATACCTTCTATACCATAAGATAGGCCTAAGCCGACGAGCAGTGCTACTTTACAGACTTCTGTTGAGGGTGATTCTGCGGGAGGGGTGGGGTGCACTACCCTGAGTATGCATGTGAGAAAAAGCGTTCTTGCCTTCCATAATGATGTAATCTCTCACCTCATTCAATCACATCGATGTAATTTGAAGGACCTACTGGACCGTACTATAGACATCAGCAAGCAACAACCGCTGCTCTACAGACATGTGATATTAGCTTTTAGGACTCTTTAGCTACTTCCTTACTGAGTGTACAAGCACACAGGCACCCGCCACTGCATTACACACGAACATTAAGCTTCTAGCATATGCTCTATTGCTATGTATATTATTATTATTATGATATATTATAATTTAATCTTGTGTTTTCTCGTGCATTCCAACTCCTCTTTGAACCACGAATATCACTAGCGATTAATCGTACTTCAAAAACAAAGGATGGACTCAACTTCTATTTTCTACCAAGTATAAAATAAACATTAATTTTCCTGCAAACGTTTCCACCATTAAATTACTTCTCTCTTTACAGAGATAAAATAATTAGCTGAGAGGGGCTGAGCAGAAACTCTTACCTGCAATGATGCCCTGAGCATTCTAACACCTTCCATGGCAGTATCAAGGCACAGTTCTATTGTGGAGACCTGCCAATGGGACACACCAGTGGTAGTAGGTGAGCTGTGAAGCCTCAGTGTGTAAGACCTACAATTGAGCACATTGCGGGGTAGGGACTGGAGTGCAGCACTCTGGGTGCACAGGTGCATACAAGCGATTTTCCAGTAAGTAATAATGTAAGAGTATATTATCAAACAACGGTGATCTCTGGCTTCATGTGCTTAATTTTAAGGACTTCTTAAACCACACTCTATCTCGCAGATCCCTGCATCCTAGACAAACAAATGATGAACAGTAAACACTAAAGACTAAGTGCAATTAGCCGACGCTCTAACTCCTTCTACCTCTCTTCTTTTAACTCTTCCTCCTCTTCTTACTTCCACCCAGTACCCTCCCTTCCATTTTCACTATGGTCCTTTATTTTGAACTAGCTTTTTTTACCTCTTCGGCATACCACACATACTTATATTTCATTTTTGTTTTGCAGGTTACCTACGCTGCTACCACTGGATTCCATCTCACGTTTTGTTTATAATATTGTTCTATTAAAGTTACGTTTTGATTTATTTATTTTTGTTTTAATCAAGGATAATGAAAAATAACTGAGTGTATACGCCTTCTTCTTCTGACAAAATTTGACCAGCACCACCGCGGCTTCAGAGACTGCCGAGGCACACCCTGCATATTAAAATAAAGATCCTGAGTATGACAATTCCTGGAACTAAGTTGCCTTCGAACTCCTCAAACAATTAGTAAATAATATTCGGGAAAGTGCCCATCTCCTAGATTACAAAACGTATCTGTACCCTTCCGCGCCCAATTCACATGTAACTTTAGCACAATAGCACAAAGAAGCCATTAAAATTATACTCCTTAATTTGTAAAAGAATAACTGACGGGGCTCAAAGTTTTACTAAGAAAAGAATGATGTTTATAACTAGAAGTGTAATACTTGGGCTAACTCTTTACCAGCTCTTTACCAGAGACTGTAGCTATGAATAATGGTTCCTATGGAAATTTTTTAAAAGTCAAGCATACTTGTTGTTTGGATTAGCAACATTGTGTATTGAACTTGTAAATTGTGTGCTCAATTAAGTGTTCCGTGAATTGTTACTATGGTAACAGGCAATAAGCAGTTTGGGGGTAGGGTTCAAAGGTGTTGGCTGTACAGAAACCGTCATATTTACCCAAAGTATTCTACGTGACAGAGGAGAAAGCAAACAGAGATGACAGACCATTGTCTACATTAGGAGCAAAAGAAATACACAACTCTTTGAAGCAACCTCAAGAGAGGGCGCGAGCAATAGCCACTGGCGTTACAAAACCCCATGTACAATTTGCCTACTCTGTACTCAACAATGCGCAATTCTTTATCAATCCCAATCACACACTGCTGCTTCCTGTTTCTCAATGTGCACCTCACTAAATAGTTTGTGGCTACTTAAATGGAACACAGGATTGCCGACATTCCAAAACTTAGGGGCATATTTACAAGGACGGCGTTAAAATTATTGGTGCTTTAGCGGCAGCAAACTGCTGCTAAAATGGCGATAATGGGATTGCTAATATGCGTTAAAGAATTCCAATAGAAGCCCAGGTTAGATGTGCAGGACATCTAACCTAGGCTTCTATTGCAATTCTATAATGCATATTAGCAAGCAAATTATCTGTGTTTTAGCGGCAGTTTCCTGCCGCTAAAACGGCGATAAATTTAGCAAGGTTTTTACTAACATGCCCCTTAATTTGGATTTTGAAAGAGAGAACAGGGAAACCTGCTCACTCTTCCAAAATGCAAAGCAGATTGCTTTTCCCCACGGGGAGCTGCATATAGGAGGTCCCTGTTTGGAAAAGTAATGGTGGCTTCACAAGAGGGGGGGGGAGCTGGCTAGGACCATAGAGTCATTGGGGCTCCACCCGCAGTCCCCAACCATGTATATGCGCCTAAACAGTAAACTAGGCGATATAATTTTCACAGAAATGTTTGCCTTTTTAAAGAAAATAAGATGAAATAGCTATGTCAAAGTGGGGACCTCATCTCCCACCCTGCCATACCAAACAGCAGTGTCCCGGTTTTACGCACCCCGAGCCACAGCAGGAGCCAGGCCTGGGGAGTGGTGTTTCCCAGGGCCCTCAACTGCTCCAGAATGGGGGCCACGTGGCCCCTTTCCCAGAATCTAAAAAGCCCCGGAGGGTAATGATCACCGGGGCTTAAAGGGACCTTTGAGCCCTCCAACCCATTTTTTTCAAATTCCTGAAACGTAACGGTCCCCGGGACTGAAGAGGGCCTTTAAGCCCCCCTACCCAAGTATTTTACTGAGGGAGTACCTTTGAGCCCCCCACCCGTTTATTTTGTAGCTCCGAGGGATGGCGGTCCCTGGGCTACAGGGTCCCCTCTGGACCCCCATCAAATTTAATGTTTTAGAACCCGGGATTTGGCCCGCCCAGGTAGCTAATTTTTAAACAAGCACAAGAGCCTGCGCTTCATTTTTATTTTTTTTACAGCAGATCCATGTACCCAGGACATATTTTTCTGTTTTTTGGGCCCTAGGTGTCCTTGCAGGACCCCCTAAGCAGGTCTAGAGGGTCAAAATAGTTCTAACCTGCCCGCTTTATACAATTTGAACACTTATTCTACTTATTTCTAGACCCTCGCTTCTACCGAGGCACAAAATGGCTGCCAACACTTCCTGGTTTTGAATGTTGCCAACCACTTGACAGCCAATTAGCATTCAGCACGTGATCCGGACGGTGTGCTAAGTGTGTGCTCCGGATGCGCGGATCCACTGCGGCCATAGATATATATGTACTTTTAAATTAGATTTTCTCAGAAACTACTGAATAGATTTACACCATTTAAGCAAAAGACACAAGTCTGAACCAAGGACTACCTCTTTGCCAAATTTGGTGTAATTCCATACAGCAGTTCGGGCAGCAGCCGCGATAAACAGTTCCTAAGGAAAATTGCATGGGGAAAATGCGTTTTGGGACCCCATTTTTTCCCAGCCCCTGCTTTACGAATCACCCCAAGGTCTTCAGGATAGGAGAGGACCCGAGCGCCCCACTAGTTTTGGAAATTTCGTGAAGATTCTTTAACCGGCGCTAAAGTTTTTCTAAATAGAATGTTGCAGATTTCCTAGGAAAATAGGTCCTAAGTATAACTACCCACTGTCGACCGCCAGTAGGTAATATATATATATGTTATTTTGTTTTGCTGCTGCAGGGAACACAAAGCACAGTACTCGCGGGAAACTGCTCACCCAGATTTTATTTAGTTTTACAAAGCCCGATAAGATGCATTTCGGAGACTGCCTTTGTCAATATCATACGGCAGCCTGAACCAGCGTTATTTTAAAAAAAACACAGTTTATTGGTGGTTTGAATCAAATTAAAACAAACAAAGAACTATTGTGATGGACACAAAAAACATGTTGGCCATCTTTGACCATGCAAAGTGTGATCATTAGTGCATGTCTGTACAGCTATATACCTATAATGAACTACAAATAAATACATATATACATAGATTCATTGATAAACATTTTGCCCTGGATGGGCAATAGCTGTAAAAAAGTCCATACCTCATAGTTAGGTCATTGTTGGCAATTGTAAAAATTGAACATAATTCTGCCCAGAATGGGCTTTCCGATCCACTTCCCCGTTTGGAAAATATTAAATAATTCTATTGTGATTGAATACACATTACCATTATTTGATAAACCACAAGAACTTTAAAAACAAAAGAAAAATCCTGAAACCTAAATGCAAAGGGAGACCCCTCAAAGCGAAATCAGAAATGATAGCGAAAGAGCTCCAAACCACAAAAGCAAAAAGGTCCATGTGCTTCATTACAGGACTATTTACACCCCATATATACACATATATAATCCAGAATCCACTGATACCATTATTTGCAATTATTTACAAATGCACAGTCAGTTCCTCCCCACTATATTGAGTCCCCGAGGTATTTTAGTCTGAATGTCAATAATATATCTGGACTCAAGTTTACGGAGTTTGAGTTGTCTGTCTCCTCCTCTTATATTTCCTGGCACATGGTCTAAATAGAAATAGCGTAACAGGTCCCTTTTGCTGCTATGATGGCTTTCGAAATAGTGAGCCACCGGATAGGTTACATCCTTGGTGGCGATGGCTTTCATGTACTCTAAGATCCTGATTTTGGTAGGATGTAAGGTACTACCGATGTACCGAAATCCACACAGATATACTAAACAGTACACCGTGTGGCTGGTGTTGCAGTTCATATATTTTTCAATCTTTTTGGGACTCCTTACACCTGGTACATCATATGTCGAGACTGTATTCCTACTTTTGCATGGCTTGCACTTTTTGCAAGGATGAAAGCCTTTAATATGGCCAAACCATGAATCACTTCTTCCTAAGGAATAGTTTGAGATAGTCTAGTTTGCTCTTTCCTCTTTTTGGTTCTTGATACGCCATATATCAGTTCTGTTCTGTCCTGTCCTTCATGTCTACCTTGTTTTTTGCACTCAGTAGAACTTCACTAGAATATCCTCGTGTGTGGAATGTAGCTGCGCTTTCATTTGCTGCTACTT
>NW_028247710.1:0-17809 GCF_964263255.1 Lissotriton vulgaris | reverse complement strand
CACACTACTGGGGCATACAAAAGACCTCAAGGTACCATTCAGGAGGTACATATCGTTGGGACTGCTCCTCTCTAAATGAAGGATAGCCTGCAGGTGGGGGAGAGGAAGGGTACCAAAGTTTAAGGACAGGTTGCGCATTCTTGTCTTCTTCCAGGAGCAGCTGACCGTGAACGCTGAGCTGATGCCACCAACGTCTTGCCCACGAGACATTTGGGAACTCCCTATGGTAATATTTGCAGGAGCAGTCTGACGCAGAGGTGGAATTAAGAGACAACATCATAAACCTAGACGCTGCACTTCCATTGATGCGATGAGGGGGAGATAGTTGGGATTGTAGTGAACTGGAATACACAAATTCTGAGTGTTATCCAACACATGCTGTCAGCCGACAAAAGCTGTAGTCCAATGTATGGATTTCAGCTACAAACTCTGAGAGTTTCTCTGTATACTATACTTTCTATTACACTTGATATGTTTGTGTAATTTGCCGGGCTGGCAAACTGTCGGCTCATATGTATCTGACTAATGTTGAAAATCAATAAACAAATGTATAAAAAAAGAAAGATTGGCAAGCTCATGGAACAGAGGCATTATTTAGAGCATGTCTCATACCACGGCAGATTAGCCTCCTGAACAATACAGTGCAACAGACTTCCTGTCTTGGAGTAGCCAAGATCAAGGACTTGAACACACCTCTGATTTCCTCGCTTTCACACTTTGAGGGATAGGTAAACTATACACAACCTAGTGAGGATACACGGGATGACTTTATAATGAAGGTTTATACACTTCTTCAGACCCCAATTGGAAGGGATGGTTAGTTTGGCCTATCGAGTGTCAATCAAGTTTGAAGTGTACCACCGAAGAGTTTAGTATCCATAGAGCATCCGGGAATCATGACATCCTATGGTGTTGGGAAGTTATGCCTATCTTGGTTGTAATGTCAAAACTGTTCCAGGTGAAGCAACACTTGTCCTTACTTTCAGATGACATGGATCCTAGGGATTTTTTGCTAGGTTCTCGGAAACGTCGTAAACTCTTCTTATACACTATTTACAAGGAAGTATTGAAGATCTCTTAACAGGAAGCTGTGGAGAGATTGCGTGAAATTGATAGGGATAACTTAGAAAAGACTTTTGCAGTGGTCGAAAATGGAATGACCACGCTGAGATCCAGGATTATTCACTGGGCAACATTGTATCTACTGCAATAGATATGATGGAACAGGACCTGTCAATTCTTCAAGATGGGCAATCGCATTACAATCCATTCTGTTATTAAGCTGGACGCTACAATCATTGCGCTCTGATCATGTGCCCTGGCGATATATCAACAGTACATCTCTGTTCTCTGCTTACAATCTAACAGAAAGGCGGACATCAATGGCACAAAAAGATGCAAAGTGTACAATGCTGCACATTGAAAACTTGGGCACGTTACCTTTCACTGTGGCTGAGTCACCTTCCACAGAATGGTTAATCCACTTGGAACTACACAACAGTGTCATCATAGAATGCTGTTTTCTTCTTAACCGACCAATAGCTCTGTTGCATTATGCACTATGCATTCGTCATTTTATGATGTTACTCACAGTTGCTTAATTTTTATTTATGTATTATTTGTCTTTTATGGCCTCTTGTCGAATAACATTTTCTGAAAGAAAGACTTAGGCATTGAGCTCAGCAAAGCGACTTTGCCAGAAGCTTGATTGAGAAGATCATTGTGGGATTCTACTTCAGCTCCATAAGTCCTTAACAGCCATTCCTGCCTGTTCAGTGCTTCTGAAGACCCAGGAACAAAAGGACTTCACCCCCAGCTTCCCCTGAGCTCTACTGAGAGAGTTCTGAACTTCCTGGAGTGCGTGGCCCATGTGTGGTGCCTCGGGAAGTTTTACCTGTGCTGGAAAGCTGGAAACCAAGATTTAAAGACTTTGCTACTGAAAAGTTATTGCATCGCTCGCTGCGGAGCCCATCCGCGACAGTGCAAGGAAATTCCCGCCGCTACGAAGGCCAAGATCGTCGCAGAGCCTGTTGCCGCTGCCAGAGCCGTCGCATCTTTCATTTGCGGGAAGCATCAGACCGGTGCAGGAAGACTAACATTGCTGCGAGTGTCGTTGCAAAGCCTGTCGTCGCTGGGAGAGATCGCCGCACCGCTTGCTTGCGGACCGCATCAAGCCGCTGCGAACATCGTCGCAGATCATCTCATCGAGGAGCTGCGAGAGAGAAGATCGCCGCTGGATCGTGCATCGTCGCACCAGAGATTGTCGCAGCCCCTACGAAATCGACACATCATGCCTTTGCGAGAACAAACTTCCTACGGAACCTAGGCACCGGAATCCATACAAGTGGCTTCCTCCCCATACAGACCGGATTCGTCGCAACATGCCCGCTGCTGCAGCGGGGCTGTAGCATCGCCTTCCCAAGGTCTCAGGAGCAATGCATCGCTTGTTTTCCACCGCACCAGCTTCTGCTTTTGGAACTTTGTCGCAACTAAAGGTACTGTGTCTGAAACGTGACGCAACTGTGAACTTTTCACGCAACTGTGGATTATTTTATCGCAACCTAAAGAACTTTATTGCAACCTTAAGAACTCTTTTTAAAACCATATTCTTGAACTGTGTATGTTGGATTTTTGTTGTTTTGGTCTTGTGTACTTTAGATTAAATACCTTTATTTTTCTAAACTGTTGTGGAGTCAGTTTTTGGTGTTTTCCCTGTATTACTGTGAGTGTTGGTACAAATACTTTACACATTGCCTTCTGAATAGCCTTGACTGCTCGTGCCAAGCTACCTAGAGGGTGAGCAGGGGTTATCTCAAAGGGTTTCCTCCTTACCCTGACTGGAAGCAAGGGTCCCCTTTTTGGACAGTGGTACCTACCTCTGCCAACTAGAGACCCCCAGTTCTAACAGTATGCAACTTGCAAAAGCATCCCTGGCAACCATTGCAACTATTCTTCACTTGGCAGCACGATAAGGCCTGGATTTTGTATTGGTTTCATGGATGGCTCCATGAATACTAACTGTGCAGTGTGTGCTTACAGGGTAGACTTTTAGGGACTTATATGAAAAGGTGTTCTTTGATCACAAATCCTTCAAATTGGTTTGTGAAAGCTACACAACTTTTGAGAATGTATCAAAGTCTTTTAATTAGTCCAAAAAATATTTTGTCCAATGGAATATATCTATCACTTATGACTGCAAGTGAGATCACAGACAATTAATCCATTAATGTAGTAGTAACTTAGGGGCATATTTAAAGGAATTGTAGAACAGGACAGCAAAGCAAGATACCTTGCTGTACTGTCCTGCATCGCACGAAAGGGCAGGAATGTACTGTAGATATTGAATATGGTGCATTCCTGTCCTCCCTCCTGCGCTGGCTCTGTTTTGGCAGCCTAGTGCCAACGCAGGATACCTTGCACCATGGTGCAAGGGTGCTTGTGTTACTGGCAGAATTGTTTTTATGCAGGAAGGGCCTCCTCCCTTGCTCACAGTAAGGCACTGCAATGATTTGCGGTACTCCATATTTGTGTAGCCGTTCAAAGATACGCAAAGTGGTTTTCCGTGGCTTCATAAATATGACTGAGAGTTTTGCGTTGTGTGTGTACCTTGTTGAGTGGTGCAAGCATGACACAAAGCCCTCATATATATGCCCCTTATCTCCATGGGCCACGTTCCCCTTTGTGGATCTTGATGACGGCCTCAGTTTTAGCAGGGAGTTTATCCAAGGGATCACTACATGATGTCATGAATCTGATTCCAAAAGGGATTTTTTTTTAATGCAGCAACTGTCCCTTTAATGGGCACAAGCATCCTTAAAAAAGAATTCACGTTTCAATATGCAAATGTAGGGATGCATTGTGCCTGTCCCTTGAAGGACTCCCTCTATGCATTCGGAGTCAATGACACAAATATTCATTAGGCATATCGTTTTTCTACCCCTGAAAATGTTCAATTTATGATCCATTAGTAGACCTATTGCAATGCAAATTCAATTCCAAGTTGCAAACAGGTCGGTGTGCAATTTACACATCCCTGGTTTGCAAATGAGAATAATATCAGTAGATGCCCATTCTAATTTTCCATTCTTAGAATGGGGGATAACAGGGTAAAACGCTTTTTTATGCTGTATGAATTATGAAAGCAGGGTGTTGGATGTGGTAACTTTTGACAATGATGTTTATGCATGTTTATTTTGTAATCATTTGTAGTGGTGGTTATATGTTCTGTTGTTTTTTGCGTTGCTGTTTTTGTGCTGCATTGTTCCAATGTGATGGCATTTTGCTTTGCTGTGGTTATTGTATTGCATTCCCTTGTGACTACTTTGGCGTCCTGTGCCTTGTTATGTTTCAATTGTGTTGTTATCTTTTTTCGTGAATATTATTTTGTTGCAAAGCTGTTACATTTTCAGGCTAAAGCAACACACGCCTTCGATGTTCCAATGACAAGGAACCATTTATACTGTGAATTCTGCTTCTATACATACATTAATAGAATAAAAATCATAACCACAACGTCCTATACACAAAAAAAAATGTCTGTTAATACAAGGAAATAAATAGGAAAAGGAGAGCTCAGTCATGCAAATATTTTAATACAATCGTCGATATAGAATAGCAGGCATTTCAGAATATTGAGCAACTATTAGATGGCGAAAAACAAATGTCAGCAAACATGCAAACATATTTTTACGTTTCACATCGTGCTGTGTCATTGTGACACTCTGCCAGCTTTCGGCTTCCTATGGCGCTTTGAAAGGTGGGATGGTCTCGCATGGCAAGGCAGCTTGATGTGTGTCAACATAATGACAGTATCTCCTTCTGGATGGCTAGGTTAGAGGCAGAAATGCATTTTAAAATTCATATATTGCTTCATTAGGATTTACGAAGTCAAAAGAGAATAATGCAATGTCTATTTCCTCTTCTAAACAACTGTGTGTGCTCTCTGAGTACAAAAGTATGTGTTTATTAACTTAATGTTCTCAAAGTTGTAGATTGGATGCTAATGTGAGGTTTTCTTGAAGCAGGAGCTTTTTTGTCGCCTTCATCAAAAGGAACATTTCAGTGTAGTTTCCACTATTCTCTGAATGTGAGAATCCAGCTGGAATGGTGGAGGAGAGGGGATTTCTTTTTTTCCTATGCACACATAGCGGGGAGTCTGCACATAGAAAAATAGGCAGCCTTAAAGATACTACTCATAAAATACCTTTGTGAGTAGTAAGCAATCATAAATGTACACATAAGTGTAAGTTTACTTTTGTGAATCAGGCACTAAAGGCCAGATTCATCATAGTGTTCCATCGCCCTTGTGCGATGCAAGGGCGGCACAGCATTAAAGTCAGGTTTATCAAGCCACGCACAGCCGCCTTGCGTGGTATGTCATGACATGATCAATCTAAATGAACACAAATCAGCGCAAATCACTGCCTTGGGTTTCTCTGACCCAGTGAGGCGTCCCATGGGTGAAGCATTGGTGTTCCCAGGCCCATCCATTGATGTTGGCTTGGATTTGCCATTAGTGGTACACCTGGGAATGCGTCAAAATGCTACGCCTCCCCAGAAATATCTTTATTGCTCCATTTTCTTCCTCTTTCTACATGTGCTGCAGTGTGCAGTACACATAGAAGGAGGAAATTGCCACTGCACATTGTTTTTGTACAGGAAGGTGTGCCTGCATTGGCGCTCGGCCGCCCAAAGTCTACCAGCGCAAGGAAAGGACAGGAATGCACTGTACAATGTTGAATACGGTGCATTCCTCCCATTTCCCTTCAACGCAGCGCAGCAAGGTGGCTTGAAATGTGCTGCATGAAAGTATAATAAATCTGGGCCTTGGAGGCATATTATCAATTACATGGAGTTATTGTAAGGAATGCCCACTTTGCATCTGATTAGCGATGTATATCGCTTAGATGCGTAGCATTAGAAATTTGGCTGCTGACATGAGCTGTTGCATGTTGGCGCCGCCTTGTTGATAGGGCGATAAGAATATTGCCGCTTTAGCGGCAAAAAGTACGGCTACAGGGGCGATACTGCCCTTGATAATATGTCCCTTAGTGTTTATCGTATTTATCGCCAAATTATTGCCCATCTCACAATAAGGATATCCCCCTCATGGCTTGCTAGGTTGGTGTCTGTTATTGCTAATTACTCATAGCTTTCATAAGAAACAGGCGTCTCAAAAGACTATCTGTAGCATCTGGGAGATCACAAGGGGACAACTGTGAGAATGATCACTCAAGCTATACTTCTCTCTCTTTGGACCGTGTACAAGATAAGTGTTTATGTATTTAGATTTTTGCGGTTAGCAGTCATTATGCATTTTTTTAAACCTTGGTAATCATGTCACAGATGACTCATTTATGAATGAGATGGATGGTATGGTACGGACTATGGCTCTCTTTTGCTACTCTCGAAATAAAAATATGAAAAGAAACCTGTGTGGAATACCAACAGGTGACAGCTTCTGCCAGTTGGTGGGCTGTCCAAACCCCTGACTGAAGATCCATTATAAAAGTACTATATTTATTGTTCGGCATGGGGGTTAGTATTTGTTCAGAGGACATGTTGATGCTTCCTTTCTACATCAGTATCAGCCAGGAACTCTGTGCTTTTGGATCTTACACGCAACAGAATCTTTTATATAACACACGGGATTCTAGAAGCCCTGTATTAAAATGCATGGTGACATGTGCCAAACACAGTCACCGATTATGTAGAAACTAGCAGCCCGCCCCAGCGTTGCCTGGGGCAGAAAGGGGCTAGGTGCGTGTTCAGGGCCAACCTCCCGCCCCGACCCGGCCCCTTCCCGCCCCGGCCTGGCCCGGCCCCCTCCCGCCCGTGTCCCGGAGAGCCTGATCCTTACCTCAGCCGCCGGTCCCGATCCAGGCGCCCCGCCCGCACAGGCCGCCACTTCGCCCAGCAGCAAGCAGGGCCACGGCAGTCCTCCCAGCAGGTCGCGATCTTCGCCGCCATTTCAGGAAGTGTTCAGGAAGTGTTGGGAGCGCAAATGATGTCATCACGCAGACGTCACGGCCGGCGATACTTGCAAGGGACTACTTTATTTTTATTTCAAATTTTTTTAAACAACGTATATTTTTTATTTTTAATAGCCTATGTCCTTCTGCTTGCCCTGAGGTTTTCAAAGATGTCTTGGGTGTTTTGATTGGTGGTGTACTTTTCGAGTTTACCTGGCTCAAAGGACACAGTTCTCTCTTTATAATAGTAGTATAGATATATATATATATATATTCACTGAAAAAACCATAGGTTAGAGACCATATATAGTTAGCTGGACATTTTATTGACATAAAACCAATGAAATTCCATATATAGTTAGTTGCACTAACTATATATCGCGCACCCGCAATCCACTGCTGATGATGTCACATATTACATCATTCATGACATGGTCAGTGACATCACTGATGACATCACTGATGACATCTCAAATGACATCACTGATGACATCACTGATGACATCACTGATGACATCTCAAATGACATCATCTAGTGTCTGTGTGTTTTTGTAAAGTTTAAATATGTTTTACATATTGAAGAATGAGTGGATGTATGGAAGACTGAGTGTGGCTGGCTGGGAGGTGTGTGACTCTGTGCATATCAATGTGTACTTGTATCAGTGATTGTATAAGAGAGTAAGTATGTGTTAGTATATGTGTGAAAAGTATGGTGTTCTGTGTTTAACTGTATAGATGAGGAAATCGAAGTGTGATTGATTCTTCACAGGACTGACTAGGTGTATGAGTGCATATGATAGTGTTGTAATAATGAGTGACTGTATGTATGAGTGATTGTATGGGTGAATGAGTGAATGTGTGTGTAGACGTAGGAATCAGTGAGTGCGTATGTAGTAACTGGTATTGGTGTGTCATGATGTCATCAGTGATGTCATTTGAGATGTCATCAGTGATGTCATTTGAGATGTCATCAGTGATGTCATCAGTGATGTCATCAGTGATGTCACTGAAGTATGGTGTTCTGTGTTTAACTGTATAGATGAGGAAATGGAAGTGTGATTGATTCTTTACAGGACTGACTAGGTGTGTGAGTAACTCCATGGATGAGTGGCAGTGTGTGAGTGTCTGCATAGGTGTATGAGTGCATATGATAGTGTTGTAATAATGAGTGACTGTATGTATGAGTGATTGTATGGGTGAATGAGTGAATGTGTGTGCAGACGTAGGAATCAGTGAGTGCGTATGTAGTAACTGGTATTGGTGTGTCATGATGTCATCAGTGATGTCATTTGAGATGCCATCAGTGATGTCATCAGTGATGTCAGTGATGTCACTGACCATGTCATGAATGATGTAATATGTGACATCATCAGCAGTGGATTGCGGGTGCGCGATATATAGTTAGTGCAACTAACTATATATGGAATTTCATTGGTTTTATGTCAATAAAATGTCCAGCTAACTATATATGGTCTCTAACCTATGGTTTTTTCAGTGAATTTTCAAGGTTTTGTAAATGCAAATTCCTAACTATATATGGTCTATAACCTATGGTTTTTTCAGTGAATTTCATTGGTTTTTTAAAAGCTAATATCTATAGCTGTAAAATATATTCTTTATTACGTGACGTATCACGTAGCCACGTGAGACGCCTCATGGCGCGTCGCATAACCGTGACGTATCGGCTCTGCAGCGCAAACAAAACCCGTAACGTAAGCGTGCCGGAGCACGCTTACAGATATATATATATTTTTTAACCTTAATTAGACAAAATCCACACGTGCACATATCTTGAGGCCTTGCAAAGGCACATCAAACAAACAGTCCCTACAATTTTGCCAAGTTTGCTGGAAATCTATTCCCTTAATTTTTTTTTTACTGTTTCTCTTGGTTTTCCCCTTGTTACGCTTACCGGGACGCTACCCGGTACGCGAACCGGACGCTCCCAAAACACAAGATGGCGGACTCCCGTTACGCTGCCGGTTAGCTGCCCGGTTCGCGTACCGGGAAGCGCCTCTACCGCGAAAAATCGCGGGGGACTTTAATATCCCCCTCATCAATCCTAGGGGGTCAGGAGGGGTTTACCTTGCCCCCTTTCCTTCATCTCCCCCTTCTTTTTTCACAACATCTTGTCTCTCGAACCTACCGAGAGACAAGATGGCGGCCGCTCCGGACTGTTTACAATGTTGACAGCTACGCTGCCGGTTAGCTGCCCGGTTAGCTGCCCGGTGAGCTGCCCGGTGAGCTGCCCGGTGAGCTGCCCGGTGAGCTGCCCGGTGAGCTGCCCGGTTCGCATACCGGGACGCGCCTCTACGGCGTAAAATCGCAAAAAAAAAAAAATTTATTTTTTGCCCCGCGGGGCACTTTAATATCCCCCTCATCAATCCTAGGGGGTCAGGAGTGGTCTACCTTGCCCCCTTTCCTTCATTTCCCCCTTCGTTTTTCACCACATCTTGTCTCTCGATCGTACCGAGAGACAAGATGGCGGCCGCTCCGGACTGTTTAGAATGTTGACAGACACCGGAGAGCCAATCAGCTTCGCTTCGCGAAGTTCCGTTACGCATCAGGTACGCGAACCGGGGCGCTAACCGGACCGCTGTCACAGATATATATATTTTTTTAAACGTTCATTTCTCAAAATCCACTGGAGCACATATATTGAGACATAGCAAAGGCACGTCGGGCAAACCATATCTACAATTTTCATGTAAATCTATTCAGCCGTTCGAGCTAAAAGTGAGTCCAACCGCCCTATGGAAAAATGAATGGGAAAAACGCGTTTTGGGACCCCCCTTGTTTCTCGGCCCCCCTTGACGAACCCCCCCCCCCAAATTTTCAGGGGCTGCTCAGAAACAAAATGTGCCATTTTCCTGAAAATTTCAGCCAATTCCGTCCACAAACGCCAAAGTTATTAGACATAGAATTTTCAGAAATCCCATAGAGAAAAAATCCTAACTATATATACCCACTGGCTATCGCCAGTAGGTAATATACATATATAAACATATATAATCTGCATATCTATATAAATATAAATGCATGCATACAAATACATATATGCATACATATGCATGTTATTTACATGAAAGTTTTAAAAACACTAATAAAAGCAAAGCTAAAAAGCCACATCATTACAAACAGAATGGCTTTAACTTAAACGAGGGCGAGATCTATTGCATTTTCAATGCTTGTTTACTTTGGTTCTACCAAGAAGGCATTCAGATGTGTCACACATTTGCCATAAATTCTGAATGTTAGCACTCTAGTTGCTCATTAGATCACTGTAGTAAAGCTAGTGCTCACCAGGGAAGTCTGCTGCTAATCATGGTTTGCAGCCATTTTCCCGCATTTTTTATCCCGCAGACTTTCAGTCCGCATACCATTATCCCGCAAGGTCATTGACCTCGCATACCATTATCCCGCATTGTTTCAAAACGCATGTGCATTTATCGCGCATGCCTTTACAAAGAATTACGTTTTAAAGGCATATATGGTAAATGTATTTGCGTTGTGAAAACCACGATGACGAGAGAGGTAAGTGGGTTTGTGTTAATTTTTTCGTGGGTTAGTGATTGTGTAGTGTAGTGTAGTGTTGTGTAGTGTAGTGTTGTGTTAGTGTAGTGTAGAGTTGTAGTGTTTGCGTAGTGTAGGGTCATGCTGGGGGTAGTGTTTTAGGGTTTAGGGTTGTGTTGTAGTGTTTGCGTAGTGTAGGGTCATGCTGGGGCTAGTGTTTTAGGGTTTAGGATAGTGTTGTAGTGTTTGCGTAGTGTAGGGTCATGCTGGGGGTAGTGTTTTAGGGTTTTGGGTAGTGTTGTAGTGTTTGCGTAGTGTAGGGTCATGCTGGGGTGTAGTGTTTTAGGGTTTAGGGTAGTGTTGTAGTGTTTGCGTAGTGTAGGGTCATGCTGGGGGTAGTGTTTTAGGGTTTTGGGTAGTGTTGTAGTGTTTGCGTAGTGTAGGGTCATGCTGGGGGTAGTGTTTTAGGGTTTTGGGTAGTGTTGTAGTGTTTGCGTAGTGTAGGGTCATGCTGGGGTGTAGTGTTTTAGGGTTTTGGGTAGTGTTGTAGTGTTTGCGTAGTGTAGGGTCATGCTGGGGGTAGTGTTTTAGGGTTTTGGGTAATGTTGTAGTGTTTGCGTAGTGTAGGGTCATGCTGGGGGTAGTGTTTTAGGGTTTTGGGTAGTGTTGTAGTGTTTGCATAGTGTAGGGTCATGCTGGGGGGTAGTGTTTTAGGGTTTTGGGTAGTGTTGTAGTGTTTGGGTAGTGTAGGGTCATGCTGGGGGTAGTGTTTTAGGGTTTTGGGTAGTGTTGTAGTGTTTGCGTAGTGTAGGGTCATGCTGGGGGTAGTGTTTTAGGGTTTTGGGTAGTGTTGTAGTGTTTGCGTAGTGTAGGGTCATGCTGGGGGTAGTGTTTTAGGGTTTAGGGTAGTGTTGTAGTGTTTGCGTAGTGTAGGGTCATGCTGGGGGTAGTGTTTTAGGGTTTAGGGTAGTGTTGTAGTGTTTGCGTAGCGTAGGGTCATGCTGGGGGTAGTGTTTTAGGGTTTAGGGTAGTGTTGTAGTGTTTGCGTAGCGTACGGTCATGCTGGGGTGTAGTGTTTTAGGGTTTTGGGTAGTGTTGTAGTGTTTGCGTAGCGTAGGGTCATGCTGGGGGTAGTGTTTTAGGGTTTACGGTAGTGTTGTAGTGTTTGCGTAGCGTAGGGTCATGCTGGGGGTAGTGTTTTAGGGTTTAGGGTTGTGTTGTAGTGTTTGCGTAGTGTAGGGTCATGCTGGGGGTAGTGTTTTAGGGTTTAGGGTTGTGTTGTAGTGTTTGCGTAGTGTAGGGTCATGCTGGGGGTAGGGTTGTAGGGTTTAGGGTAGTGTTGTAGTGTTTGCGTAGTGTAGGGTCATGCTGGGGTGTAGTGTTTTAGGGTTTTGGGTAGTGTTGTAGTGTTTGCGTAGTGTAGGGTCATGCTGGGGGTAGTGTTTTAGGGTTTAGGGTAGTGTTGTAGTGTTTGTGTAGTGTAGGGTCATGCTGGGGGTAGTGTTTTAGGGTTTAGGGTAGTGTTGTACTGTTTGTGTAGTGTAGGGTCATGCTGGGGGTAGTGTTTTAGGGTTTAGGGTAGTTTAGTTGTTTAGTGTATGCTAAAGGCATATTCGTTCTAAAAGTTTTCGTTATTTTAATTTGCGGCCTAATAGTACATGCAGGATTTCGTCATATATTAGCTAATCATACTTTCTATGGCAAAATGAACCCCCTCATTTTGTTCCTTTTTAAATTAAATGTTTTAAGAGTTACCACTTTATTCCAATCAAGATGGCTTCAGGTGTGCCATACCTTTGTAATAAGTAGGACTGTTAGCACTCTAGTTGTTCTTTAGAACACTCTGGGACATTCTGTCATTGGGCTATAGTTGGGCTACATCTGGCTGATATTTGGGCTACATTTGTTTTTTTTGTCTCTGGTGGCCATCTTTGGGCTACATTGGGCTACATTGGGCTACATTGGGCTACATTTGGGCTCCAACATATATATAGCCCAATGTAGCCCAATATATATTTTTCAAAGTTAATTTTTGTAAAAACCACTGGAGCCTATATCTTGAGACATAGCAAAGGCACATCGGGCTACCAGTCCCTACAATTTTGCCAAGTTTGGTGTAAATCCATTCAGCCGTTCAGGCTAAAAGTGAGGCCAACCGCCCTATGGAAAATTGCATGGGAAAAACACGTTTTGGGACCCCCCTTTTTTCTCGGCCCCCCCTTGACGAAACCCCCCCAAATTTTCAGGGGCTGCTCAGAAACAAAATGTTCCATTTTCCTGAAAATTTCAGCCAATTCTGTCCTTAAACGCCAAAGTTATTCGACATAGAATTTTCAAAAATCCCATAGGAAAAAAATCCTAACTATATATACCTACTGGCTATCGCCAGTAGGTAATATATATATATATATATATATATATATATATATATATATATATATTCACTGAAAAAACCATAGGTTTCACACCAGTTATAGTTAGCTGGAAATTTTACTGATATAAAACCATTGAAATTCCCACGTTATAGTTAGTCGGACTCACTATAACTTGCGCGTGCAATGCACTGCTGATGACGTCACATATTACATCACTCATGACATGGTCAGTGACATCACTCATGACATCACTGATGACACCATCCTTGTGACACAGTCACAGACCTCCTCTCAGTGTAAAGTAACCCTTGAGACACATATTCAAAAATAGAAACTGAAATTTTTAAAAAATGGACATACCTATATCAGTTACAACAAGCAATTCTGTACTTCCACTATCTATATACTCATCCACTCATTCACCAACAGTTCTATATAGTCACTCATACATATACTCACTCATCATATGAAGAGATACACCTATACATTCTGTTACACACCGACATTCATCCAAAAGTTACTCACACACATATTCACACGTGCAAATAAACTATTGAACAACCATTTATTTGAAAATAGAGTTATACACACACTTCCACCTTACTTCTATTGAAAATTACACATATTTATTCTCTTAAACAATCACTTATAGAAACACATACTTATTTAAACAGGAAATCTTACAATCTCTTACTCTCACATATACTCACTTATATACATCAATATTCATATATACTAGATTAAAACATATGTAGTTACTGATAAAGACACTAGTGAGACAGTCATTCACTCACTAACAAACACATATAGACACTCATCCACCCATACAGTCCTGTACATATGCTGTCTTCAAAACACATACAAACAAAGAGTCAGTCACTCATGCATCTATGTGCTAAGTAATACCTCCACCAAACCATATAGACACTCATACTAATACTAATAAAAATATCAAATAACCCATATACATACGCATGTAGCTACTTATCAACACATGTAGCCACTTATACACAAAGTGAAACACTAATATATGTATTTAAATATTTAAACATAACTCACTAATATTTATTTTTCAGAAAGACACATAATCACTGGATGGTGTCATCAGTGATGTCATGAGTGATGTCACTGACCATGTCATGAGTGATGTAATATGTGACGTCATCAGCAGTGCATTGCACGCGCAAGTTATAGTGAGTCCGACTAACTATAACGTGGGAATTTCAATGGTTTTATATCAGTAAAATTTCCAGCTAACTATAACTGGTGTGAAACCTATGGTTTTTTCAGTGAATTTAATAGGTTTTTTAAATGCTAATTCCTAACTATAACTGGTGTGAAACCTATGGTTTTTTCAGTGAATTTCAAAGGTTTTTTAAATGCTAATTCCTAACTATAACTGGTGTGAAACCTATGGTTTTTTCATTGTATTTCATAGGTTTTTTAAATGCTAATTCCTTTGTATATCGAGTTTCTAACCTTTTTTTTTTTTACAATTTGCTGTTTTTTTTAAGTATTCATTTTTTTTATAATTTTTTTTTTTTGCGCTCTGGGTGCGCGCTCCGGGAAGCTTTCAGCTAAGCTCTCCTGTAAGCTTCTCCGAGAGCTCATCTGAAAGCGCACCCAGAGCGCAACTGTCGTTCGTGAAAAAAAAATATGAATGAAAAGTTAATAATAATGCAAAACATTTCGTACCATACAAATAAAATTTGTTTTTTTTAATATGGAAAATGATTATGCATTTCTATTAAAGATTGATGACGTCACTTCGGCGCGCAACGTACGTGCCCTCGGAAGCGCATACGTGCGCGGCGCCTAAACGCACGCAAAAGCGCCTACGATCGCGCCACGTGTGCGCCCCGGAAGCGCCTACGATCGCGCTGCGTAAACGCACCCGGAAGTGCACCCGAGCGCGCATCGTAAGCGCGTCAGGTCATGTGACCCTAAAATAACACTTTTCATTGGTTGCTAACAGTTTTTTTTTACAATGAATGAAATCCCCACCCATTTCCTTCACTTCTTCTTTCACTTTTGTGACTGAAAGACCTGCCTTTTTTGCTGCTCCATATTCCTGGATTCATCATGGCTGCCAGATCATCCAGCAGTGAAGATGACTTCATTGATGAAGAGCCACCTACCCCAAAGGTGAAGGGACATTTCATCTGGAAATTCTTTAAATTTCCAGCAGACCAGAAGAAGGTGAATGCACCAAAAGTAGAGTGCAGGATCTGCAAAAAGGTCCTGTCACGGGGTAACCCCCAAAAAAAATACTCTTTTGGCAACTTCACTATGATTCGCCATGTGGAGACCAGGCACCCCCAGAATTTTGCCCGAGAAAGTGTCAGGGCTCTGGCACAGGAGGTTCCCAGAGGTGGGGCCTCTACATCAACAGGAGGAGCAACTTCTTCTGGAAGAGAACAATCTCAGGGGCAGGTAGCAAACATCCAACCTGCATTCAACCATGGGGTCGTCAGATGCAGATACTGCAATCAACTCCTCACCTATGGGGAGCAAAGTGTCCTGCTCATGGTTCGGGCATTAGAGAACCATCACTGCCCTTCCCACCCCTAATTTTTTTCTTTTCTTTTTGCTCCTGTTGAGCAGTTTCTATTCCCTGTTTTTGTTCCTCTTCAGTTAAAAGAAGAAAACCAAAAGTTCTTTTCAGAACTACCTCCAATTCTCATCAAAGAGCTATAATCTTAAAAAATGAAGAGTAAGTGAAATATAGTGCATTGATAATTGAAAGGAGAATGAGTAAGAAAGAACAGAAAGGTATGAGAGGTGAAAGGAAGTGAAGTAGGAGGACTGAAAGAAGGTGAGTGTTAGAAAAGAAATTTATAACACAGTGAATAAACTGGAGGCCTCATTTCTGAAAAGTGACGCATCGCTACGTGAAAATAGCGATGCGTCACTTATCTGGACGCACTCCTTATGACATTCCACATATGTCATATTTAATATATGACTAATCAATTCGCAAGGAGTTACAGATATGTCAGTATTTCTGACATATCTCTAAACACAAAAGTAACGCATTGCAGGAGTGCGTCACAAAAGTGACGCAACTCCAGTAATGTGTCCTTTCACATGGAAAAAGCACCATGTGAAAGGTTTGCTGTGAAGCAGGCGCAAGATTTTGGCGCAACTGCATCCTAAAAGTGACGCACTGCGTCATTATTACCAAGCTTTTTGCAAGGAACACCCCCTCTGCATGCATTATACCTGACACTATTTTTTAAAAAGTGACGCATCTAGGTACATGGGTCACTTTTTAAAACTCTGCGCCATATTGTATCTGCATCAGGTATAATGTATGCAGAGGGGGCAATCCCTCGCAAAAAGCTTGGTAATAACAACGTACTGAAATCTATGAGATTTCCCTGCGTCACTTTTAGGATGCTATTGCGTCAAAATTTTGCGCCGGCCTCGCATCACTTTTATGTTTACACATATGTCAGAAATACTGACGTATCTGTAACTCCTTGCAACATGATTCGTCATACATTAAATATGACACATCTGGAATGTCATAAGGACTGTGTACAGAAAAGTGACGCATCACACCAGCAGTGTAATAAAATGTGCCTCGTTGCACTATATTTAAAGGATGCAACAGCATCCTAAAAGTGACGCAGTGAAATCTCAAACATTTCACTGCGTCGCTATTACAAAGCTTTTTGTGGGGGAACACCCCCTCTGCATGCATTATACCTCACGCAGATATAATGTGGCGCTTGATTTTAAAAAGTGACCCATCTACCTAGATACCTCACTTTTTAAATATAACGCAACGCAACACATTTTTTTACACTACTGGTGCAATGCGTCACTTTTCTGTGCGCACTCCTTATGACATTCCAAGTAACGCATTGCTGGAGTGCGTCACAAAAGTGACGCAACTCCAGTAATGTGTCCTTTCAAATGGGGAAAGCAGCATATGAAAGGTCTTGCCTCAGTCTAACACCTGCTGTAAAGCAGGCACAAGATTTTGACGCAACAGCATCCTAAAACTGACGCAGTGAAATCTCAAAGATTTCACTGCGTCGCTATTACAAAGCTTTTTGCGGGAGAACACCCCCTCTGCATATATTATACCTGACGCTATTTTTAAAAAGTGACGCATCTAGGTACATGGGTCACTTTTTAAAACTCTGCGCCATATTGTATCTGCAACATGATTCGTCATACATTAAATATGACACATCTGGAACGTCATAAGGAGTGCGCACAGAAAAGTGACGCATAACACCAGCAGTGTAATAAAATGTACCTCGTTGCACTATATTTAAAAAGTGACGCATCTAGATAGATGCGTCACTTTTTAAATATTGCATAACAATGCGCATTTTTTTACACCGCTGATGCGTCACAAAAATTGACGCACAGGAAGCGCAAAACTAACAGCGCAAGGCCTTCATAAATATAGTCCTGGATTTAGGGGGTCAGAGGGGGTCTACTCTTCCCCCTTATGATCCAATCAGCTTCCTGCGCGCAAGTCGCGTGTCGCGCCTGGAGCGCACTCCCGTGCGCGCACGGGAGAGCGCATATCCCCGCGCAAAACGAAAAAAAATTTTTAATGCCCTGCAGGACCCTATTTTAGTCCCTACATCAAACCTAGGGGGTCAGAGGGGGTCTACTCTTCCCCCTTATGGTCATTTGCCCCTTTTTTTTTCAAACCCCTTGTGTCTCGATTTTACCGAGACACAAGATGGCGGCCGCTCCGCACTGTTTAGAATGTTTACAGACAACTGAGATCCAATCAGCTTCCTGCGCGCAAGTCGCGTGTCGCGCCTGGAGCGCACTCCCGTGCGCGCACGGGAGCGCGGCTATAGATATATATATTTTTTTGAACCTAAATTACTCAAAATCCACTGGAGCACATATCTTGAGACATAGCAAAGGCACATCGGGCTACCAGTCCCTACAATTTTGCCAAGTTTGGTGGAAATC
>NW_028247709.1:0-17601 GCF_964263255.1 Lissotriton vulgaris | reverse complement strand
TCTGAATCTGCACTCTGCACTCTAAATCTGCACTCTGAATCTGCACTCTGCACTCTGAATCTGCACTCTGAATCTGCACTCTGCACTCTGAATCTGCACTCTGAATCTGCACTCTGCACTCTGAATCTGCACTCTGCACTCTGAATCTGCACTCTGCACTCTGCACTCTGACTCTGCACTCTGAATCTGCACTCTGACTCTGCACTCTGACTCTGCACTCTGAATCTGCACTCTGAATCTGCACTCTGCACTCTGAATCTGCACTCTGAATCTGCACTCTGCACTCTGAATCTGCACTCTGAATCTGCACTCTGAATCTGCACTCTGAATCTGCACTCTGCACTCTGAATCTGCACTCTGAATCTGCACTCTGCACTCTGAATCTGCACTCTGCACTCTGAATCTGCACTCTGAATCTGCACTCTGACTCTGCACTCTGACTCTGCACTCTGACTCTGCACTCTGACTCTGACTCTGCACTCTGACTCTGCACTCTGACTCTGCACTCTGAATCTGCACTCTGAATCTGCACTCTGACTCTGCACTCTGACTCTGCACTCTGCACTCTGACTCTGCACTCTGACTCTGCACTCTGACTCTGCACTCTGACTCTGCACTCTGACTCTGCACTCTGAATCTGCACTCTGCACTCTGAATCTGCACTCTGAATCTGCACTCTGCACTCTGAATATGCACTCTGCACTCTGAATATGCACTCTGCACTCTGAATCTGCACTCTGAATCTGCACTCTGCACTCTGAATCTGCACTCTGAATCTGCACTCTGCACTCTGAATCTGCACTCTGAATCTGCACTCTAACTCTGAATCTGCACTCTGAATCTGCACTCTAAACTCTGAATCTGCACTCTAAACTCTGAATCTGCACTCTGCACTCTGAATCTGCACTCTGAATCTGCACTCTGAATCTGCACTCTGAATCTGCACTCTGAATCTGCACTCTGAATCTGCACTCTGAATCTGCACTCTGAATCTGCACTCTGCACTCTGAATCTGCACTCTGAATCTGCACTCTGAATCTGCACTCTGAATCTGCACTCTGCACTCTGAATCTGCACTCTGAATCTGCACTCTGCACTCTGAATCTGCACTCTGCACTCTGAATCTGCACTCTGCACTCTGAATCTGCACTCTGAATCTGCACTCTCACTCTGCACTCTGAATCTGCACTCTCACTCTGCACTCTGAATCTGCACTCTGAATCTGCACTCTGAATCTGCACTCTGCACTCTGAATCTGCACTCTGCACTCTGAATCTGCACTCTGCACTCTGAATCTGCACTCTGAATCTGCACTTAAGAATCTGCACTCTAAACTCTGAATCTGCACTCTGAATCTGCACTCTGAATCTGCACTCTGAATCTGCACTCTAAACTCTGAATCTGCACTCTGAATCTGCACTCTGCACTCTGCACTCTGAATCTGCACTCTGAATCTGCACTCTGAATCTGCACTCTGAATCTGCACTCTAAACTCTGAATCTGCACTCTGAATCTGCACTCTAAACTCTGAATCTGCACTCTGAATCTGCACTCTGAATCTGCACTCTGAATCTGCACTCTGAATCTGCACTCTGAATCTGCACTCTGAATCTGCACTCTGCATCTGCACTCTGCATCTGCACTCTGAATCTGCACTCTGAATCTGCACTCTGCACTCTGAATCTGCACTCTGAATCTGCACTCTGAATCTGCACTCTGAATCTGCACTCTGAATCTGCACTCTGAATCTGCACTCTGAATCTGCACTCTGAATCTGCACTCTGCATCTGCACTCTGAATCTGCACTCTGAATCTGCACTCTGCACTCTGAATCTGCACTCTGAATCTGCACTCTGAATCTGCACTCTGAATCTGCACTCTGAATCTGCACTCTGAATCTGCACTCTGAATCTGCACTCTGAATCTGCACTCTGAATCTGCACTCTGCATCTGCACTCTGAATCTGCACTCTGAATCTGCACTCTGAATCTGCACTCTGAATCTGCACTCTGCACTCTGAATCTGCACTCTGCACTCTGAATCTGCACTCTGAATCTGCACTCTGCACTCTGAATCTGCACTCTGAATCTGCACTCTGCACTCTGAATCTGCACTCTGCACTCTGAATCTGCACTCTGAATCTGCACTCTGCACTCTGAATCTGCACTCTGCACTCTGAATCTGCACTCTGCACTCTGAATCTGAACTCTGAATCTGCACTCTGAATCTGCACTCTGAATCTGCACTCTAAACTCTGAATCTGCACTCTGAATCTGCACTCTGCACTCTGAATCTGCACTCTGCACTCTGAATCTGCACTCTGAATCTGCACTCTGCACTCTGAATCTGCACTCTGCACTCTGCACTCTGAATCTGCACTCTGCACTCTGAATCTGAACTCTGAATCTGCACTCTGAATCTGCACTCTGAATCTGCACTCTAAACTCTGAATCTGCACTCTGAATCTGCACTCTAAACTCTGAATCTGCACTCTGAATCTGCACTCTGAATCTGCACTCTGAATCTGCACTCTGAATCTGCACTCTGAATCTGCACTCTGCATCTGCACTCTGAATCTGCACTCTGAATCTGCACTCTGAATCTGCACTCTGAATCTGCACTCTGCACTCTGAATCTGCACTCTGAATCTGCACTCTGAATCTGCACTCTGAATCTGCACTCTGAATCTGCACTCTGAATCTGCACTCTGAATCTGCACTCTGAATCTGCACTCTGCACTCTGAATCTGCACTCTGAATCTGCACTCTGAATCTGCACTCTGAATCTGCACTCTGAATCTGCACTCTGAATCTGCACTCTGAATCTGCACTCTGAATCTGCACTCTGCATCTGCACTCTGCATCTGCACTCTGCATCTGCACTCTGAATCTGCACTCTGCACTCTGAATCTGCACTCTGCACTCTGCACTCTGAATCTGCACTCTGAATCTGCACTCTGCACTCTGAATCTGCACTCTGAATCTGCACTCTGCACTCTGAATCTGCACTCTGCACTCTGAATCTGCACTCTGAATATGCACTCTGCACTCTGAATATGCACTCTGCACTCTGAATCTGCACTCTGAATCTGCACTCTGCACTCTGAATCTGCACTCTGAATCTGCACTCTAAACTCTGAATCTGCACTCTAAACTCTGAATCTGCACTCTGCACTCTGAATCTGCACTCTGAATCTGCACTCTGAATCTGCACTCTGAATCTGCACTCTGAATCTGCACTCTGAATCTGCACTCTGAATCTGCACTCTGAATCTGCACTCTGAATCTGCACTCTGCACTCTAAATCTGCACTCTGAATCTGCACTCTGCACTCTGAATCTGCACTCTGAATCTGCACTCTGAATCTGCACTCTGCACTCTGAATCTGCACTCTGAATCTGCACTCTGCACTCTGAATCTGCACTCTGCACTCTGAATCTGCACTCTCACTCTGCACTCTGAATCTGCACTCTCACTCTGCACTCTGAATCTGCACTCTGAATCTGCACTCTGCACTCTGAATCTGCACTCTGCACTCTGAATCTGCACTCTGCACTCTGAATCTGCACTCTGAATCTGCACTCTGAATCTGCACTCTGATCTGCACTCTGAATCTGCACTCTGAATCTGCACTCTGAATCTGCACTCTGAATCTGCACTCTAAACTCTGAATCTGCACTCTGAATCTGCACTCTGCACTCTGCACTCTGAATCTGCACTCTGAATCTGCACTCTGAATCTGCACTCTAAACTCTGAATCTGCACTCTGAATCTGCACTCTAAACTCTGAATCTGCACTCTGAATCTGCACTCTGAATCTGCACTCTGAATCTGCACTCTGAATCTGCACTCTGAATCTGCACTCTGAATCTGCACTCTGAATCTGCACTCTGCATCTGCACTCTGCATCTGCACTCTGAATCTGCACTCTGAATCTGCACTCTGCACTCTGAATCTGCACTCTGAATCTGCACTCTGAATCTGCACTCTGAATCTGCACTCTGAATCTGCACTCTGAATCTGCACTCTGAATCTGCACTCTGCATCTGCACTCTGAATCTGCACTCTGAATCTGCACTCTGCACTCTGAATCTGCACTCTGAATCTGCACTCTGAATCTGCACTCTGAATCTGCACTCTGAATCTGCACTCTGAATCTGCACTCTGAATCTGCACTCTGAATCTGCACTCTGAATCTGCACTCTGCATCTGCACTCTGAATCTGCACTCTGAATCTGCACTCTGCACTCTGAATCTGCACTCTGCACTCTGAATCTGCACTCTGAATCTGCACTCTGCACTCTGAATCTGCACTCTGAATCTGCACTCTGCACTCTGAATCTGCACTCTGCACTCTGAATCTGCACTCTGAATCTGCACTCTGCACTCTGAATCTGCACTCTGCACTCTGAATCTGCACTCTGCACTCTGAATCTGAACTCTGAATCTGCACTCTGAATCTGCACTCTGAATCTGCACTCTAAACTCTGAATCTGCACTCTGAATCTGCACTCTGCACTCTGAATCTGCACTCTGCACTCTGAATCTGCACTCTGAATCTGCACTCTGCACTCTGAATCTGCACTCTGCACTCTGCACTCTGAATCTGCACTCTGCACTCTGAATCTGAACTCTGAATCTGCACTCTGAATCTGCACTCTGAATCTGCACTCTAAACTCTGAATCTGCACTCTGAATCTGCACTCTAAACTCTGAATCTGCACTCTGAATCTGCACTCTGAATCTGCACTCTGAATCTGCACTCTGAATCTGCACTCTGAATCTGCACTCTGAATCTGCACTCTGCATCTGCACTCTGAATCTGCACTCTGAATCTGCACTCTGAATCTGCACTCTGAATCTGCACTCTGAATCTGCACTCTGCACTCTGAATCTGCACTCTGAATCTGCACTCTGAATCTGCACTCTGAATCTGCACTCTGAATCTGCACTCTGAATCTGCACTCTGAATCTGCACTCTGAATCTGCACTCTGAATCTGCACTCTGAATCTGCACTCTGCACTCTGAATCTGCACTCTGAATCTGCACTCTGAATCTGCACTCTGAATCTGCACTCTGAATCTGCACTCTGAATCTGCACTCTGAATCTGCACTCTGAATCTGCACTCTGAATCTGCACTCTGAATCTGCACTCTGCATCTGCACTCTGCATCTGCACTCTGCATCTGCACTCTGCATCTGCACTCTGCATCTGCACTCTGAATCTGCACTCTGCACTCTGAATCTGCACTCTGAATCTGCACTCTGAATCTGCACTCTGAATCTGCACTCTGAATCTGCACTCTGCACTCTGAATCTGCACTCTGAATCTGCACTCTGCACTCTGAATCTGCACTCTGCACTCTGAATCTGCACTCTGAATCTGCACTCTGCACTCTGAATCTGCACTCTGCACTCTGAATCTGCACTCTGCACTCTGAATCTGCACTCTGCACTCTGAATCTGCACTCTGCACTCTGAATCTGCACTCTGCACTCTGAATCTGCACTCTGCACTCTGAATCTGCACTCTGAATCTGCACTCTGAATCTGCACTCTGAATCTGCACTCTGAATCTGCACTCTGAATCTGCACTCTGAATCTGCACTCTAAACTCTGAATCTGCACTCTGAATCTGCACTCTGAATCTGCACTCTGAATCTGCACTCTGAATCTGCACTCTAAACTCTGAATCTGCACTCTGAATCTGCACTCTGAATCTGCACTCTGAATCTGCACTCTAAACTCTGAATCTGCACTCTGAATCTGCACTCTGAATCTGCACTCTGAATCTGCACTCTGAATCTGCACTCTGAATCTGCACTCTAAATCTGCACTCTGCATCTGCACTCTGCATCTGCACTCTCACTCTGCACTCTGAATCTGCACTCTGCACTCTCACTCTGCACTCTCACTCTGCACTCTCACTCTGCACTCTCACTCTGCACTCTGAATCTGCACTCTGCACTCTGAATCTGCACTCTGCACTCTGAATCTGCACTCTGAATCTGCACTCTGAATCTGCACTCTGAATCTGCACTCTGAATCTGCACTCTGAATCTGCACTCTGCATCTGCACTCTCACTCTGCACTCTGAATCTGCACTCTGCACTCTGCACTCTCACTCTGCACTCTCACTCTGCACTCTCACTCTGCACTCTCACTCTGCACTCTGAATCTGCACTCTGCACTCTGAATCTGCACTCTGCACTCTGAATCTGCACTCTGAATCTGCACTCTGAATCTGCACTCTGAATCTGCACTCTGAATCTGCACTCTGAATCTGCACTCTGAATCTGCACTCTGCACTCTGCACTCTGCACTCTGCACTCTGAATCTGCACTCTAAATCTGCACTCTGAATCTGCACTCTGAATCTGCACTCTGAATCTGCACTCTGAATCTGCACTCTGAATCTGCACTCTGCATCTGCACTCTCACTCTGCACTCTCACTCTGCACTCTGAATCTGCACTCTGCACTCTGCATCTGCACTCTCACTCTGCACTCTCACTCTGCACTCTGAATCTGCACTCTGCACTCTGAATCTGCACTCTGAATCTGCACTCTGCATCTGCACTCTGAATCTGCACTCTGAATCTGCACTCTGAATCTGCACTCTCACTCTGCACTCTCACTCTGCACTCTGAATCTGCACTCTCACTCTGCACTCTCACTCTGCACTCTGAATCTGCACTCTGAATCTGCACTCTGAATCTGCACTCTGAATCTGCACTCTGAATCTGCACTCTGAATCTGCACTCTGCATCTGCACTCTGCATCTGCACTCTGAATCTGCACTCTGAATATGCACTCTCACTCTGCACTCTGCATCTGCACTCTCACTCTGCACTCTGAATCTGCACTCTGCACTCTCACTCTGCACTCTCACTCTGCACTCTCACTCTGCACTCTGAATCTGCACTCTGCACTCTGAATCTGCACTCTGAATCTGCACTCTGAATCTGCACTCTGAATCTGCACTCTGAATCTGCACTCTGCATCTGCACTCTGCATCTGCACTCTGCATCTGCACTCTGCATCTGCACTCTCACTCTGCACTCTGAATCTGCACTCTGCACTCTGCACTCTGCATCTGCACTCTCACTCTGCACTCTGAATCTGCACTCTGAATCTGCACTCTGAATCTGCACTCTGAATCTGCACTCTGAATCTGCACTCTGAATCTGCACTCTGAATCTGCACTCTGCACTCTGTATCTGCACTCTGCACTCTGAATCTGCACTCTGCACTCTGAATCTGCACTCTGAATCTGCACTCTGAATCTGCACTCTGAATCTGCACTCTGAATCTGCACTCTGAATCTGCACTCTGAATCTGCACTCTGAATCTGCACTCTGAATCTGCACTCTGCATCTGCACTCTGCATCTGCACTCTGCATCTGCACTCTGCATCTGCACTCTCACTCTGCACTCTGAATCTGCACTCTGCACTCTGCACTCTGCATCTGCACTCTCACTCTGCACTCTGAATCTGCACTCTGAATCTGCACTCTGAATCTGCACTCTGAATCTGCACTCTGAATCTGCACTCTGAATCTGCACTCTGCACTCTGAATCTGCACTCTGCACTCTGAATCTGCACTCTGCACTCTGAATCTGCACTCTGCACTCTGAATCTGCACTCTGCACTCTGAATCTGCACTCTGCACTCTGAATCTGCACTCTGAATCTGCACTCTGAATCTGCACTCTGAATCTGCACTCTGAATCTGCACTCTGAATCTGCACTCTGAATCTGCACTCTGAATCTGCACTCTGCACTCTGAATCTGCACTCTGAATCTGCACTCTGAATCTGCACTCTGAATCTGCACTCTGAATCTGCACTCTGCACTCTGAATCTGCACTCTGAATCTGCACTCTGCACTCTGAATCTGCACTCTGCACTCTGAATCTGCACTCTGCACTCTGAATCTGCACTCTGCACTCTGAATCTGCACTCTGCACTCTGAATCTGCACTCTGAATCTGCACTCTGCACTCTGAATCTGCACTCTGAATCTGCACTCTGCACTCTGAATCTGCACTCTGAATCTGCACTCTGAATCTGCACTCTGAATCTGCACTCTGAATCTGCACTCTGAATCTGCACTCTGAATCTGCACTCTGAATCTGCACTCTGAATCTGCACTCTGAATCTGCACTCTAAACTCTGAATCTGCACTCTGAATCTGCACTCTGAATCTGCACTCTGAATCTGCACGCTGAATCTGCACGCTGAATCTGCACTCTGAATCTGCACTCTGAATCTGCACTCTGAATCTGCACTCTGCATCTGCACTCTCACTCTGCACTCTCACTCTGCACTCTCACTCTGCACTCTGAATCTGCACTCTGCATCTGCACTCTCACTCTGCACTCTCACTCTGAATCTGCACTCTGCACTCTGAATCTGCACTCTGCACTCTGAATCTGCACTCTGAATCTGCACTCTGAATCTGCACTCTGAATCTGCACTCTGAATCTGCACTCTAAACTCTGAATCTGCACTCTGAATCTGCACTCTGCATCTGCACTCTCACTCTGCACTCTGAATCTGCACTCTGAATCTGCACTCTGCATCTGCACTCTCACTCTGCACTCTCACTCTGCACTCTGAATCTGCACTCTGCACTCTGAATCTGCACTCTGAATCTGCACTCTAAACTCTGAATCTGCACTCTAAACTCTGAATCTGCACTCTGAATCTGCACTCTGAATCTGCACTCTGAATCTGCACTCTGAATCTGCACTCTAAACTCTGAATCTGCACTCTAAACTCTGAATCTGCACTCTGAATCTGCACTCTGAATCTGCACTCTGCATCTGCACTCTCACTCTGCACTCTGAATCTGCACTCTGAATCTGCACTCTGAATCTGCACTCTGCATCTGCACTCTCACTCTGCACTCTCACTCTGCACTCTCACTCTGCACTCTCACTCTGCACTCTGAATCTGCACTCAATCTGCACTCTGAATCTGCACTCTGAATCTGCACTCTGAATCTGCACTCTGAATCTGCACTCTGAATCTGCACTCTGAATCTGCACTCTGAATCTGCACTCTGAATCTGCACTCTGAATCTGCACTCTGAATCTGCACTCTGCACTCTGAATCTGCACTCTGCACTCTGAATCTGCACTCTGAATCTGCACTCTGAATCTGCACTCTGAATCTGCACTCTGAATCTGCACTCTGAATCTGCACTCTGAATCTGCACTCTGCACTCTGCACTCTGAATCTGCACTCTGCACTCTGAATCTGCACTCTGCACTCTGAATCTGCACTCTGCACTCTGAATCTGCACTCTGAATTTGCACTCTGCACTCTGAATCTGCACTCTGCACTCTGAATCTGCACTCTGCACTCTGAATCTGCACTCTGAATCTGCACTCTGAATCTGCACTCTGAATCTGCACTCTGAATCTGCACTCTGAATCTGCACTCTGAATCTGCACTCTGAATCTGCACTCTGAATCTGCACTCTGCACTCTGAATCTGCACTCTGAATCTGCACTCTGAATCTGCACTCTGCACTCTGCACTCTGAATCTGCACTCTGAATCTGCACTCTGAATCTGCACTCTGAATCTGCACTCTGAATCTGCACTCTGAATCTGCACTCTGAATCTGCACTCTGAATCTGCACTCTGAATCTGCACTCTGAATCTGCACTCTGAATCTGCACTCTGCACTCTGAATCTGCACTCTGCACTCTGAATCTGCACTCTGAATCTGCACTCTGAATCTGCACTCTGAATCTGCACTCTGAATCTGCACTCTGCACTCTGAATATGCACTCTGCACTCTGCACTCTGAATCTGCACTCTGAATCTGCACTCTGCACTCTGAATCTGCACTCTGAATCTGCACTCTGCACTCTGAATCTGCACTCTGAATCTGCACTCTGCACTCTGAATCTGCACTCTGCACTCTGAATCTGCACTCTGCACTCTGCACTCTAAATCTGCACTCTGAATCTGCACTCTGAATCTGCACTCTGAATCTGCACTCTAAATCTGCACTCTGAATCTGCACTCTGAATCTGCACTCTGAATCTGCACTCTGAATCTGCACTCTGAATCTGCACTCTGAATCTGCACTCTGAATCTGCACTCTGCACTCTGAATCTGCACTCTGCACTCTGAATCTGCACTCTGAATCTGCACTCTGCACTCTGAATCTGCACTCTGCACTCTGAATCTGCACTCTGCACTCTGAATCTGCACTCTGCACTCTGAATCTGCACTCTGCACTCTGAATCTGCACTCTGCACTCTCTCTGAATCTGCACTCTGAATCTGCACTCTGAATCTGCACTCTGAATCTGCACTCTGAATCTGCACTCTGAATCTGCACTCTGAATCTGCACTCTGAATCTGCACTCTGCACTCTAAATCTGCACTCTGAATCTGCACTCTGAATCTGCACTCTGCACTCTGAATCTGCACTCTGAATCTGCACTCTGAATCTGCACTCTGAATCTGCACTCTGAATCTGCACTCTGAATCTGCACTCTGAATCTGCACTCTGAATCTGCACTCTGAATCTGCACTCTGAATCTGCACTCTGCACTCTGAATCTGCACTCTGAATCTGCACTCTGAATCTGCACTCTGAATCTGCACTCTGCACTCTGAATCTGCACTCTGAATCTGCACTCTGACTCTGCACTCTGACTCTGCACTCTGACTCTGCACTCTGACTCTGCACTCTGACTCTGCACTCTGACTCTGCACTCTGACTCTGCACTCTGACTCTGCACTCTGACACTGCACTCTGACACTGCACTCTGACACTGCACTCTGACTCTGCACTCTGACTCTGCACTCTGACTCTGCACTCTGACTCTGCACTCTGACTCTGCACTCTGACTCTGCACTCTGACTCTGCACTCTGACTCTGCACTCTGACTCTGCACTCTGACTCTGCACTCTGAATCTGCACTCTGAATCTGCACTCTGACTCTGCACTCTGACTCTGCACTCTGACTCTGCACTCTGACTCTGCACTCTGACTCTGCACTCTGACTCTGCACTCTGACTCTGCACTCTGACTCTGCACTCTGACTCTGCACTCTGACTCTGCACTCTGACTCTGCACTCTGACTCTGCACTCTGACTCTGCACTCTGACTCTGCACTCTGACTCTGCACTCTGACTCTGCACTCTGACTCTGCACTCTGAATCTGCACTCTGAATCTGCACTCTGAATCTGCACTCTGAATCTGCACTCTGCACTCTGAATATGCACTCTGCACTCTGCACTCTGAATCTGCACTCTGAATCTGCACTCTGAATCTGCACTCTGAATCTGCACTCTAAACTCTGAATCTGCACTCTGAATCTGCACTCTGCACTCTGAATCTGCACTCTGAATCTGCACTCTGCACTCTGAATCTGCACTCTGAATCTGCACTCTGAATATGCACTCTGCACTCTGAATATGCACTCTGCACTCTGCACTCTGAATCTGCACTCTGAATCTGCACTCTGAATCTGCACTCTGAATCTGCACTCTGCACTCTGAATATGCACTCTGCACTCTGCACTCTGAATCTGCACTCTGAATCTGCACTCTGAATCTGCACTCTAAACTCTGAATCTGCACTCTGAATCTGCACTCTAAACTCTGAATCTGCACTCTAAACTCTGAATCTGCACTCTGAATCTGCACTCTGCACTCTGCACTCTGAATCTGCACTCTGAATCTGCACTCTGAATCTGCACTCTGAATCTGCACTCTGAATCTGCACTCTGAATCTGCACTCTGAATCTGCACTCTGAATCTGCACTCTGAATCTGCACTCTGCACTCTGAATCTGCAATCTGCACTCTGAATCTGCACTCTGAATCTGCACTCTGCACTCTGAATCTGCACTCTGCACTCTGAATCTGCACTCTGAATCTGCACTCTGCACTCTGAATCTGCACTCTGAATCTGCACTCTGCACTCTGAATCTGCACTCTGAATCTGCACTCTGAATCTGCACTCTGAATCTGCACTCTGAATCTGCACTCCGAATCTGCACTCTGCACTCTGAATCTGCACTCTGAATCTGCACTCTGCACTCTGAATCTGCACTCTGAATCTGCACTCTGCACTCTGAATCTGCACTCTGAATCTGCACTCTGCACTCTGAATCTGCACTCTGCACTCTGAATCTGCACTCTGAATCTGCACTCTGAATCTGCACTCTAAACTCTGAATCTGCACTCTGAATCTGCACTCTGCACTCTGAATCTGCACTCTGAATCTGCACTCTGCACTCTGAATCTGCACTCTGAATCTGCACTCTGCACTCTGAATCTGCACTCTGCACTCTGAATCTGCACTCTGAATCTGCACTCTGAATCTGCACTCTAAACTCTGAATCTGCACTCTGAATCTGCACTCTGCACTCTGAATCTGCACTCTGAATCTGCACTCTAAACTCTGAATCTGCACTCTAAACTCTGAATCTGCACTCTGCACTCTGAATCTGCACTCTGAATCTGCACTCTGCACTCTGCACTCTGAATCTGCACTCTGAATCTGCACTCTGAATCTGCACTCTGAATCTGCACTCTGAATCTGCACTCTGAATCTGCACTCTGCACTCTGAATCTGCACTCTGAATCTGCACTCTGCACTCTAAATCTGCACTCTGAATCTGCACTCTGAATCTGCACTCTGCACTCTGAATCTGCACTCTGCACTCTGAATCTGCACTCTGCACTCTGAATCTGCACTTTGCACTCTGAATCTGCACTCTGCACTCTGAATCTGCACTCTGAATCTGCACTCTGACTCTGCACTCTGACTCTGCACTCTGACTCTGCACTCTGACTCTGCACTCTGACTCTGCACTCTGACTCTGCACTCTGACTCTGCACTCTGACTCTGCACTCTGACTCTGCACTCTGACTCTGCACTCTGACTCTGCACTCTGACTCTGCACTCTGACTCTGCACTCTGCACTCTGAATATGCACTCTGCACTCTGAATATGCACTCTGCACTCTGAATATGCACTCTGCACTCTGAATCTGCACTCTGCACTCTGAATATGCACTCTGCACTCTGAATCTGCACTCTGCACTCTGACTCTGCACTCTGACTCTGCACTCTGAATCTGCACTCTGAATCTGCACTCTAAATCTGCACTCTGCACTCTGAATCTGCACTCTGAATCTGCACTCTGCACTCTGAATCTGCACTCTGCACTCTGAATCTGCACTCTGCACTCTGAATCTGCACTCTGCACTCTGAATCTGCACTCTGCACTCTGAATCTGCACTCTGCACTCTGACTCTGCACTCTGACTCTGCACTCTGACTCTGCACTCTGAATCTGCACTCTGAATCTGCACTCTGCACTCTGAATCTGCACTCTGAATCTGCACTCTGCACTCTGAATCTGCACTCTGAATCTGCACTCTGCACTCTAAATCTGCACTCTGAATCTGCACTCTGAATCTGCACTCTGAATCTGCACTCTGCACTCTGAATCTGCACTCTGAATCTGCACTCTGCACTCTGAATCTGCACTCTGCACTCTGAATCTGCACTCTGAATCTGCACTCTGAATCTGCACTCTGAATCTGCACTCTGAATCTGCACTCTGAATCTGCACTCTGACTCTGCACTCTGACTCTGCACTCTGACTCTGCACTCTGACTCTGACTCTGCACTCTGACTCTGCACTCTGACTCTGCACTCTGAATCTGCACTCTGAATCTGCACTCTGCACTCTGAATCTGCACTCTGAATATGCACTCTGCACTCTGAATATGCACTCTGCACTCTGAATATGCACTCTGCACTCTGAATCTGCACTCTGAATCTGCACTCTAAACTCTGAATCTGCACTCTAAACTCTGAATCTGCACTCTGCACTCTGAATCTGCACTCTGAATCTGCACTCTGAATCTGCACTCTGAATCTGCACTCTGAATCTGCACTCTGAATCTGCACTCTGCACTCTAAATCTGCACTCTGAATCTGCACTCTGAATCTGCACTCTGAATCTGCACTCTGAATCTGCACTCTGCACTCTGAATCTGCACTCTGAATCTGCACTCTGCACTCTGAATCTGCACTCGGCACTCTGAATCTGCACTCTGCACTCTGAATCTGCACTCTGAATCTGCACTCTAAACTCTGAATCTGCACTCTAAACTCTGAATCTGCACTCTGAATCTGCACTCTAAACTCTGAATCTGCACTCTGCACTCTGAATCTGCACTCTGAATCTGCACTCTGCACTCTGCACTCTGAATCTGCACTCTGAATCTGCACTCTGAATCTGCACTCTGAATCTGCACTCTGAATCTGCACTCTGCACTCTAAATCTGCACTCTGAATCTGCACTCTGAATCTGCACTCTGCACTCTGAATCTGCACTCTGAATCTGCACTCTGAATCTGCACTCTGACTCTGCACTCTGACTCTGCACTCTGACTCTGCACTCTGACTCTGCACTCTGACTCTGCACTCTGACTCTGCACTCTGACTCTGCACTCTGACTCTGCACTCTGACTCTGCACTCTGAATCTGCACTCTGAATCTGCACTCTGAATCTGCACTCTGCACTCTGCACTCTGCACTCTGCACTCTGAATCTGCACTCTGCATTCTTGAATCTGCACTCTGCATCTGCACTCTGCATTCTTGAATCTGCACTCTGAATCTGCACTCTGCATTCTTGAATCTGCACTCTGAATCTGCACTCTGCACTCTGAATCTGCACTCTGAATCTGCACTCTGAATCTGCACTCTGAATCTGCACTCTGAATCTGCACTCTAAATCTGCACTCTGCACTCTGAATCTGCACTCTGAATCTGCACTCTGAATCTGCACTCTGAATCTGCACTCTGCACTCTGAATCTGCACTCTGAATCTGCACTCTGAATCTGCACTCTGCACTCTGAATCTGCACTCTGCACTCTGAATCTGCACTCTGCACTCTGAATCTGCACTCTGACTCTGCACTCTGACTCTGCACTCTGACTCTGCACTCTGACTCTGCACTCTGACTCTGCACTCTGACTCTGCACTCTGACTCTGCACTCTGACTCTGCACTCTGACTCTGCACTCTGACTCTGCACTCTGAATCTGCACTCTGAATCTGCACTCTGACTCTGCACTCTGACTCTGCACTCTGACTCTGCACTCTGACTCTGCACTCTGACTCTGCACTCTGACTCTGCACTCTGACTCTGCACTCTGACTCTGCACTCTGACTCTGCACTCTGACTCTGCACTCTGACTCTGCACTCTGACTCTGCACTCTGACTCTGCACTCTGACTCTGCACTCTGACTCTGCACTCTGACTCTGCACTCTGACTCTGCACTCTGAATCTGCACTCTGACTCTGCACTCTGCACTCTGAATCTGCACTCTGAATCTGCACTCTGCACTCTGAATCTGCACTCTGAATCTGCACTCTGCACTCTGAATCTGCACTCTGAATCTGCACTCTGCACTCTGAATCTGCACTCTGAATCTGCACTCTGCACTCTGAATCTGCACTCTGAATCTGCACTCTGCACTCTGAATCTGCACTCTGCACTCTGAATCTGCACTCTGCACTCTGAATCTGCACTCTGCACTCTGAATCTGCACTCTGAATCTGCACTCTGCACTCTGAATCTGCACTCTGCACTCTGAATCTGCACTCTGCTCTCTGAATCTGCACTCTGCACTCTGAATCTGCACTCTGAATCTGCACTCCGAATCTGCACTCTGCACTCTGAATCTGTACTCTGAATCTGCACTCTGCACTCTGAATCTGCACTCTGAATCTGCACTCTGCACTCTGAATCTGCACTCTGCACTCTGAATCTGTACTCTGAATCTGCACTCTGAATCTGCACTCTGCACTCTGAATCTGCACTCTGCACTCTGAATCTGCACTCTGCACTCTGAATCTGCACTCTGAATCTGCACTCTGCACTCTGAATCTGCACTCTGAATCTGCACTCTGCACTCTGAATCTGCACTCTGAATCTGCACTCTGAATCTGCACTCTGCACTCTGCACTCTGAATCTGTACTCTGCACTCTGAATCTGTACTCTGAATCTGCACTCTGAATCTGCACTCTGCACTCTGAATCTGCACTCTGCACTCTGAATCTGCACTCTGAATCTGCACTCTGAATCTGCACTCTGAATCTGCACTCTGAATCTGCACTCTGCATTCTGCACTCTGCATTCTGCACTCTGAATCTGCACTCTGAATCCTGCACTCTGAATTCTGCACTCTGCATTCTGCACTCTGAATCTGCACTCTGCATTCTGCACTCTGAATCTGCACTCTGAATCTGCACTCTGAATCTGCACTCTGAATCTGCATTCTGCAATCTGCACTCTGAATCTGCATTCTGCAATCTGCACTCTGAATCTGCACTCTGAATCTGCACTCTGAATCTGCACTCTGAATCTGCACTCTGAATCTGCACTCCGCACTTATTGGCTCCTTTGAGTGTCTTTTAGATTGGTTTTCATTGGTTTACTTATTTAGTAGTCCCTCCTTCTCTCCTGTTACAGCCTCCCATGAGGACTGCCCTGGTTACATGTGTTCTTCTGGTGTACGTTTTATTTACGTTTAATGAGCACTATTTTGTTAATGTCTTTCCTAGTTGCTGTAGTAGGCACGACATGCAGAGGAGATGACATGTGTTAAAAGCTGCTGTTGAAAGTTGCTCCCTACCGTCCTCGCTCCACGGCCAGCGCATACCTCGTATCTTTGGATTAGTTTTTTTTATTATAGCTTTAACAATATCGGCCGCCCCCCTTTCTTTTGTTTAACGTGGTGGCTCAGCCAACTCTTTACATATCTTTCTCAAAGGCATGCTCACAATGCACAGCATTACACTCTGTGTGATGGAAATCCGGCATCCCGTTCCAGCCATGCTATAAGCAAGCAGAGACAATGGCGGCTGTGCACGTTTTTTTTTATATTTTACATAGTCTGCCAAAATGCTGGTCACCAGAGCTCTGGGAGTCAGACAACCATAATCTGGCCGCCTGCATCACGTTCTTGAAGACACAAGGGATCCCCCACTAGGCTGGATGATGCCTTCAGCGCACTTTATGCTCTCACCACAGTCTGTGATGAACCCAGCAACTATCATGAAGATCCTGGGCTATCACAGGGTCAAAGGGGAGGAGAGGCGAAGAGGAGACCACGGGTGCCGTCAATGCCGGCCCAGATTCGGGGGCGTTCCCGAGAACAGGCTTTTGGCTGACGTAGCCAAAAGCCAAAAATTCTCGGGAACGCCCCCGAATCTGGTCCGAGATTGACGGACAGAGCCCTCTCCCAATGGCTAGCCTCCATTTATGGAGCTAGCCAATAGGAGGAGGGGAATGGAGGGGGCGTAGACCCGACCCCACACACAAAACATAAGGTTTTTTGGCGCATGCGCAAAGCGCATCGCCAGTCAAAACCTAAAAAGTAGTCCTAGGGTCAATCAAGAGGAGGATAATAAGATTCCTGCTCAGTTCCCTTGTTTATCGATGCTGTTGACACGGTGTGCTTTACAAGCCCCGGGTTTTAGTTCAATTGGTTTCAGTTTAGACTATAGGCTGGATAGCGTCCGTAATATACAACAAATGTTGGAAAC